>NW_025336059.1:5078226-5081616 GCF_004798865.1 Varanus komodoensis
ACTCCCTGGAGAAGAGCCTGATGTTGGGAACAATAGATGGCAAAAGAAGAAGGGGACGGCAGAGGATGAGGTGGCTGGATGGGGACACTGAAGCAGTCGGCGTGAGCTTAAGTGGACTCTGGGGGATGGTGGAGGACAGGAAGGCCTGGAGGAATGTTGTCCATGGGGTTATGAAGAGTTGGACACAACTTTGTGACTAAACAACAACAAATAATACTAATCCATCCAGCTTGTGTCATTCCTACTCTCCCCATGTCTCATCCCTTTCATTGGGGGTTTTTTTTTTTTGACCACTTCAGAAAGTATTAAATGTCATTGTTAATATCATTTTTCTTAACAAGAGTCTTATTTTAGCTGAGTGTCACCAGAGAGCAATTTCAAATTTAAATGAAAACTGAAGTTGTATAGTAAAACATTCAGCTAATCTCAGCCTTGATCATTTGGTGCAGCTGTGTCTGATGTCTATTCCTTTATTTATTAAATTTGTTTAAAGGCTGCCAAGTAACGTCACGCTTGCTGTTGCTCACATTTAACCTTGGGAATCCTAAGTAGAAGAGCACCGTCTGTTTGCTGACTGCTGTTGCAGTGGTCCTTGGCGATTAGTGGGTTACAAGCCTTTTTCTCTTTTAAATGAAAATTAAAATCCTGTGTAGGTGAAACGACCAGTCTTGTAATATTTTCATTTGTTCTGGATAGAGTTTTATACATCTGCTCCAAAATTCAGTGTTGCGATTAGATTTTTTGAGACCTGGTTTGGACCTAGGAACAATCCAGAATACAGATTAGGGGCAGTTGTTAAATCATTGGTTGTTGCCTGCGGATCCTGCACTACGGTTTAATTACGAACAACCCAGAATTCACAACCCAACAACAGATTGTGGGGTCTCCTCATGGGTTGTTCCTGCTTAGCCGCCCACAGTTAAACCATAGCACTAGGTTCACATTTAAAAACAATCCACTGTTCAAGAGCAATCAACTTGTAATCTGGGTTGTGTTATGGGCAACTAGGAGATAAGGATTAGTGGCTTGACCATCTCCACCCAAATCTAGACTTGAGAAGGTCTGTTGTTTCAATCGGGGCTCCTTAAGTCAGGTCCTGGAGTTGGAAGCGCAATAGACAGAATTCCTTGCTTTGTTGACCAGGAAAAGGTAAAAGTTCAGGTTCCCAGTTTCGAAGGCCTTCATGTTGCTTGCAGTTTGGAGAAATAGATATTGTGCATCCGTGGTCTTAGTCCTGGGTCACCTGCTAGGTGGTAAGTCACCTGCTAAGTTCCCAGTCGAATCGTAGAGTCTGTGGCAGTATCTTTCATAACTAATTTAATCCTTTTCTACTGTTTAGAGACTAGAATGAATTCAATTTTCTTACTCCCTTATGACTACTAGCAGGCTCATTTCTACACTGTGTGTAAGTACTGAACATTTGTATTCAGTGAGCTTGCTTTTTAAGAACAAGTGCTTTGATGAAAATTAATTGGAACATTATATTAAAAAACCAGTAATGTGCAGGACAATCGTGAGTGGTTTCTTTTTGCAATGGTGAACAAAGCCTCCATGTTCAGAATGCTTCTAAACTAAAATACGCAGGAGAAAAGGTTGTAATCCTTTACTTTCTTGGGGGTGGAAACCCTGAGAAATTTGCATAGAAGTAGCATACAGGTTGCTGTTAGTACAAAATAGAGTCCCCACTGAGTCACAAGGTGCGTTGTTGTTCTTGCTCTCCATGCATCAGACACATGGGCTCTGTGCCTCCTTCTGGAGACTTCCCTAACGGAGGAATTTCTGACGGGAACCCCTCCCCGCATCTCAGTATGCACGGCCCGAATGTCCTCCCACCTGTTTTCTTAGTCCTCCTCTGACTGCCATAGCGGTTGCCTTGGGGAAGCTTCTTCTATCCTTTGAACGGTTGCCAAGGAGGTTGTCTCCAAACGCCCGCCATTCGCCTTGCTGAGTTCAGTTTTTTTTTTTGGTTTGGGTTCTTTGAGTTGAACCTGGTGCTATGCGGCATTCTGCAAGCGTGGATGCGATGGAGTTAGCTCACTCTTGACGGACGGACAGACAGACAGACGGTCTCTCTGCCTGCCTGCCTGATCTCAGAGAGGGCCGCACCACGGATGCCCTCTGGCAGGCGTTACGAAGCGGGGCCAGCAGAATCCTTTGGGTGGGCTGAAGGCCGACCGTTCGTTCTCTGGAGGAATGGTGCTGCGGGCCGTAGAGACACCAAGACTTTCTGTCCTTCCGGCTGCTCCTTCTCTACCGGTCCCATCTGCATCGCACCCAGTCGGGGGCCGGGGCCCTCAGCCCCACCGAACTAGGCCCCAGCCATGTCCTCTGCTTCGGTGCTGGTCATGCCACTTAGACTGCTGGTTTTCCTGTTCAGGCAGCAGAGCCCTGCACCATGGGGCTTTATGAAAAGTATCGCCATCCTCTCTGCCCCATCCTGTGTGCCTGCCTCCATCTTCAAGGGATCCAGGCATTACGACCACTGACTCGTGGGGGTTTCCACTAAAGCAGAGCCCATCTGCTCAGTACCTTGACATGTACTGTGCTCTGCAGGTGAGGACCTGAGTGACTGATTAGACCTATATCCTGCCTTTCTTCTTACAAAGGAGTCAAAATGGCTTTCCTCCGCCTCCCAATCTTACCTCCACAGCAACAACCCTGTGAGATAGCTAGGCTGTGGGGGTCTGCAGTTGCAACCCCATGCACTGGCCTTTGGAGAATCCCCAGTTGGCAGTGCCCCCCACACACCCCTGCCCCCCTGGCCCGGACATTCTTGCCATAAAGGGTTAGGGGGCAGAATGGTGCTTCTCCACGCAGCTGCTTCCCTTTCTTTTCTTTTCCTCAGCCAGCACCTCCTCAGTCTGTGTATCCTGGACCCGTGCATCCAGCGCAGGTCGTCTTCACTCTTCCAAGCTTTCTCTGCGGAAGCCCTGAAGTGTATACTAAAAAACACTCAACCACCCTTCCTTTTGCCTTCAAGCTACAAGGTACTTAACCACCAAAGTGCGCCAGCTGAGCTCCGCACAAAACACGGCAGCGTCGCTACCTGTGAGTACAGGAAGGAGCGGGAGACATTTCTGGAGAAAGGCAAGGGGAAAATTCTTTTTGGATTCCTCTACTGGAGAATTTTGGTTTCGTGTGGGGGAAGTACAGGGTTCTGCGCCCGCTTCCCCCGCCGGGATGCTTGGGTCGGCTCCTCTTCCATGCCTTGCGTTTCGTTTTACTGGTATCCACACAGCTATAGGATGCGTGTGGTTTCAGCTGCCATCGCGGCCCTCAGCCGCTCTTTACCATAAATGCAATCGTCTCATGCACACTACCTGGATTCTTTACCATAATTGCAGTTGTCTCGTGCACACTACCTGGATTCTTTACCATAAATGCATTTGT
>NW_025336059.1:5081716-5171158 GCF_004798865.1 Varanus komodoensis
GTCTCATGCACACGACCTGGATTCTTTGCCATAAATGCAATCGTCTCATGCACACGACCTGGATTCTTTACCATAAATGCAATCGTCTCATGCACACGACCTGGATTCTTTACCATAAATGCATTTGTCTCATGCACACTACCTGGATTCTTTACCATAAATGCATTTGTCTCATGCACACGACCTGGATTCTTTACCATAAATGCAGTTGTCTCATGCACACGACCTGGATTCTTTACCATAAATGCATTTGTCTCATGCACACTACCTGGATTCTTTACCATAAATGCATTTGTCTCATGCACACTACCTGGATTCTGGTCTGGTTTTTTTTTTTTCCTCCCTTTTTTAAGGGACTTCAAAAATAGCTTCTCTGTGTAAACAAGCAAGTGACCTGTTGAGAAAATGTGGCAGTGCTTTTCTTCTCCTCCCTCGCTTTCCAGCCACACTGTTCTGACACTCCTCCCACTGGAGGGTTAGTTTCTTCCTCTTTAGTCTCTCGCTGTGCCACTGAGTCCCTTTGTGGCTGCTTTTGGGTCCTCCACCTCCAGGTGTGTGTGTGTGTGTGTGTGTGTGTGTGTGTGTGTCTGTCTGTCTGTCTGTCTGTCTGTCTTAAGCTTATTGCTGTTCTGAAAACTTCAGGGTTTTGCCAAGTCGGTCTATTCCCCCTTGTGCATGAGAGTTGCCGTTTTGGCTATACAACATGGGTACACCACCAGAACTAAAATATACACCCATCTTATACTGGGAGAGAAGAGAAACATCCGATCTTGAAAGAATGCTTCAGCAATTTGGGCATGATAGAAAATATGTCCGTAAAGGCAAGTCTACACTGTATTTCTTCAGTGTGTTGTTACATTTCTCATTGGTAACGTTTGGTTTGTTTTCCCGTTTGCTTTATTTATTTATTTAACTTTTTTGTGTGTGTCCCGCCCTTTACAATGTCTCAGGGTGGTGATATCATAAATAAACAGGGTACAGCATCGTACAGAAAATCTCAAATCAGTACTAAACGCAGCACTAACATTTTAAATACTGGGGAAATAAAAAGGGGTTTACCATAGAAAGGAGATTCTGATGCCTGAATGACCACGGAGCTATTCCCGCTTCTCTTGGTACTCCTGGATTTTATCCCCCTCCCCTCTTTACATTCCTGAGATGGGGAATGGCGATTGAGCAGTCTGTGTTGCCATTGGAAGTATTGCAACCCTAGCCAGGACTCTTCCTGGCACGCCCTGGGGGCGCTGAGGCTTTCTCAGCATTACAATCCCAAAGCAAGATTCTTAAGCAGGGCCTCAGGAGCAGCATCGCAGAATAGCTGAATATTACTTTGGATATTAAGCATTTAATCACTATTTTGGCCTTGAGGTTTACTGGGCCTCTCTCTGTCTCTGGCTCAATATCTCTTCAGCCCCTGGAACCCTGGGCCAAGTCTCTGTGCAAAATATATGGTGGAGCTTGGAGAGTTTCTTCAAATGCAAAGGGTGCATCTACTGAGTTCTTGGGACATACCTGCAGGCAGGTGAGAGTGGTCTGTACCCTGACGTTGGGCCTACACGCAAGAAATATCTTTCTAGGGATTTGAGTTGAGTGGAAGAACGTCTATAAGTGTGGGGAAGGATGAGGACCCAAGCAGCCACGAGCAGGTTATGACGCATTATATGACGTGGTCTAGTAATGATTTTCCCAGTGGGAAAGAAATGGTCTCCTTAGATTGGCCCCGAGAGGTAGCTCTTGGTGCTTGTGTTGCCCCGTAGTGCTGGAACGCTGCATAATGCCTCATAGCTTCTTGCTAAATACATTATTCCAGACCTTGAATGTGTTTAGGGCATCCAGTTGTCATAGAAACTGTTATATTTTGTTATGAGAATTCTAATAATAGGCATCGAAATAAAAGCACACTTCAAGGTTTGTTTGTTTAAGACCCTCAGCTCCTGACAGGTCCTTCACAGGAATGCCGATGCACCGAATGCCATATATAAGAGGACTAGTGGGCCTGTTCCGTAATATGCATCGTCGTTGCCAGTATTCTTACAAGAAGAAGTGAAATTCAGGAGACAGGGATGTAATTCTTGGGCACACAATGGAAAATGGGCAGTGGCAAATCTTTTGAGTAAGGTCCTCAGGCAGGTGGGAACTGCCGGACTCCAGATGCTCCTGTATGAAATGGATTCTGTCGATCGAAATGAATAGGACTGTTGATCTGAGGAGTCAAAATGGACTTGATTTGTGTGCCGGGTGATTTATGGCGGGGCGAACGCAGGCTAATGATCGTTCTGGTCTCCCTTGTAGCCTTTGAGAGCTCCAGGCATGATCTCTTTGAGGACAGGTTGTTTGAGGTGGGTTTGGAGGGACACCATTCCACTGGTTCCACTGACAACCTGTGGCAGAAAGAGACACGGAGGGGCCACTGCTCAGCCCCATGGCACAGATGCTACAAGGCACCCCACCCCAGCTTCCCCCTTTGTCTCTCCGTACCATTGCATCTCATTCCATCAGAGACTGGCACCATGGGTCAGTGGATGGCATTCAGCTGAATTGCTCCTTCCCCCTGATTCTACAGGTGAGGCCGTGGAAGTTCAGCATGGGGTCTGTAACAGATAGGAAGAGTGCCAGGAAGCCAACTGGGTTTTGGTAGCATTGGTGGCGGCGGGGGGTGGGGGGGTTGTTCTGCTAAGAAATGGTCGTCACCACTCCCACTGAATGGTCAGATTTGCCATATTGGACAGTATGAATGATCTGGCTTCGTAAATGTCCAAGAGACACACCTGACACATTCCCTCTTTTTCTGGCTTAGCATCCTGAACAGAGAGTAGTTCTTTGTTTGTGGGACCGCCCTTGAAGATCTAGCAAAAGCGGTGTTTAGAGCCCCTGAACTCAATGGGGCTTAAATTAGTCATAGGCCCCATTGAGTTCAGTGTATGTAATCTTAGCATCACTAAATCTGGATGCAGAGTGTGGGCGTTTATTTGTAAAAGCCTAAAAGATCTGGGACCCTGCGAATTTGAATGAAGACCTGCTTCCATATGAACCTATTAGAATCAACCTTGCAAGCCTCTCTCATGCCCCCCAGTCTTCTTGTCAAATAGATGGATTAATTTCAAGCTCCAGTGTTGCCTCGTATCTCCAACACCTCCGTCTTCCCAAAGCAGGCTGAAGCTTGCAGTAAGTAGCAAAACCCAAGCAGTACTGCCTCCTCAACTGCTTAGAACGTTAAAAGGCCTGAGAAAAAGATAAATGTTTTCTCCTCATGGTGGTAAAACAGACAGAACAGGAAAGCTTCCCTTGGGAAGAACATTCCAAATCTCTGCAATGCTTTGAATCTAGAACCATACTAGGATTACGGGGCACGTTCACGTTCCCAAAAGTAATGTTAAGAAGGCGTGTTCCTATCATTTGATGGCTGCTTTGCATATAATCCCTTTGTCAGTTCATTCTCTCACTGGAGAAGGAAATGCTGCTAAGAAAAGATGAAGGCAGAAGAAGGAAAGGAAGATCAGTTCTGAGGCAAATTGGCCCCATAAAGAGAGGCATGGACTATGGGATGCACTCCCTAGAGAGGTCCGCCTGGCACCGTCATGATATGCTTTTCGGCGCCAGGTCAAGACCTTTGTATTTGACCAATATTTTAACGTGAATCGATTTTAACTGTATATTTATTTATCGAACTTGTTTTAACTATTATATTGTTATATATTCAGTCGTGGTATAGCTAATTTCTTTTGTTTAGGATTTGATTATATTATATTGCAAGCTGTCCAGAGACGACAGTGATGGACGGCCTATAAATGTCCTAAATAAATAAATAAGTGTGTGTGTATATGTGTGTATATATATATTTCATTCAGGACCTGGACAGGATAGGGCTGTCAAGGGCCAGGCATTTTGGAAGGCTCCTTTGTAGGGTCACCATAAGTCAGAGACAACTTGATGGCACATGGCAACAATTGCAGTTCCTTCTCAGGCCAGTGCATCTAAAATCTGTCTCTTTGGAGTAGAGGAGGGATGATTGGATCTGAATTAGATCCAATTTGTGTAAGCCGTCCTGAGGCTCTCGCAAAGGATGGCGTACAAATATCTTAAATAAATAAATATAAATATTCAGCTGTTTTCCAGCCGAGTGTGAGCAAATGTGTTTAAAAAGTTATTACACTTTCCATATTAGAAATGCTCTGTCTCTTCCACTGATGGTAAGAACAGCCTTGGCTCCTCCTTCCTAAACAAAAGAAGCCTGAAAATTCTCTCTAGTTCTTCAAACTGTCTCGTTGCGTCAGTCTTGCCTGAGCGACTTTGATCCTGAACAAACTGACAAGCTTTCCCATCTCCGAGGTTATGGTTCATTTCATGAGGATGCTTTGAAGGTGATCCAGTTCATCGACAGAGTGTTGTATAGCTTACACTTTAGAAAAATTCAGAGACTGCGCCAAGCGCACCGTATTTCTTAAAAAGAGGAAAGCGGCTTTTATAACATTGGGTGAAAGATTGCAAACCATGTTAGAGGAGAATTCAGCAACAGCACGTACTGAAAAGATCTTAGATCCCAGTCCAGCTCCTACAGTTCTGTCACGCAGCCGCCATCCGTGCCGTCTGCTCAAGGACAACTCCGAGTTTTAAAAAAGAAAGGTGTGTAAGGAATGAGTTGCATTAATGCAGCACTCTGCTTCCAAGAGGAATCAATAGCAGTTACTTTGCACATTTCGTCTTCCCCTTTCCTCAGATTCCTTCTGCAGAATTCTAGCTACTGATTCGAGAAGGCCCCTCAAGGCAAGGGCCAAGGGTCGGCATGGCTGGTCCTTACCTGCCAAGGACCCCCCATTCGTTCGGGGCCCGGCGACGGGAACCCTGCTGCTCCCCCTTCAGTGCAGCAGGTTGCTTGCTCTGGCCAGAAGAGGAGGTCAGCTGCTTTCCTCCTGGCTCCCTGTTTGGCAATCGATCAGGTGGTGAGGAGGAGGAGGAAGTGAGAGCTGTTACATAGAAACAGTGAGTCAGAAGGGGTCTCCTGGGCTATCTAGTCTGACCCCCAGCTCCACTCACGGCATGCCCACCATGTGGACGTCCAGCCTATCCTTGGACACCCGCACCGATGGGGCCTCAACGACCTCCCGTGGAAGCCCATTCCACACCCTCGGGGTCCTAACTGCCAGGAAGTGCTTCCCGGCATCCAAGTTGAGCCTGTTGCTGCTGGTGGTGCGCAGCAGGCCCATGGAGGGAAGGGAGGTGGAGGGCATCTCCCCAGAGGTGCCCTCAAGCTGGAGCTGGCCCTGGTTCCACTTGCAGGGGACGGCCAGGCCAGCAGCGAGGCCTGGTCCGGGCACGGTCAGCTGCGAGGTCCAGTTGCCCAGCCTGCCCCGCCCCCCACACCACGCCATGGGGAGGCCAGGCGTCGCTCCTCAAGCCACGGTTTGGCCATTCAGTCTCCAGCTGCCCAGGCCTCCATCTCCTGTGTGCCGGGGAATATAGTCCACTGGGTATTCCTCTCTGAGGGGCCTCAGGCAAAGCCTTACCTGTCGGCCGTGGTTCCCTCTCTACGAAACGCGAGTCGTAGTGACTCGCATCACGCTTGTTCCGGGTATAAGCTGTGACTCTCAGTCAGGCCTCATCCAAGGAAGCCCAGGTGACGTGGAAAGCGAATGCGAATGGTGAACTTTGGGTGCTGCCGATGCCCTGAAACCTCCTGTATTTTAAGAGCACCTCACACAGACTGGTCTTACATCCTCGATACATAAACAGGAACAAGTACGACCGTCAAAAGCATATTCGTATTGTTCCCTCCGGGGGAAAAAAGGAAGGATCCCGGTGACATCATCTTCCAGGATGGAGGAAAGGGGAAAGGGAACCGTAACGGTGCCGTGACAGTGTCTGGCTTTCCATGCCGCCGGCTCTCTTGCACCCTTGGAATTTGCATTCGTAGCTGGAAGGATGAGGATTAGAGGATGCTGCTGCCGCCGCCACCGCCGCCGCTTCCACCCAGTCATCTTTCGCCATCTCACCTGAGCTGGAAGTAGCAAGCAGTCTCGGAGCTGTAACAAGATTATAAACATGGGAGGGGGGAAGGGGGGCCGAGGGGGGAAGGGGAGAGGCCGTGGGGTGGGGGAGCCGATCCTTCAGATGCCTTTTGACAGGAGATTGTGCCGCCAGCGACATTCAGCTGCTCGTGGATGTTCGGGAGAGCAAGATTAAGCCGCCTCTCACTCCATGTAGGGAGTGCGTGGTTTTACTATGCTTCTGCTTTACACCTTTTTAATTTCCGTCCTAGAATCCATCTACCGACGCGGAGCCAGAAGATGGAGGAAGCTGTACAGAGTGAATGGGCATTTGTTTCAGGCCAAGCGCTTTAACAGGGTGAGTATGTCTCTCCGAAGCTTGGGGAGGGGCGTGTGTGTGTGTGAGTGTTGGCAGGGGGGTATATTATGGGTCTCCCCCTCCCGACAGCTTTTCCTGGGGAAGAAAAAACCAGCCAATTTGGATCCCCTCAAGTCAGTTCAGGCAGTTTTATTGAATAAGGAGTCTTTGAATTATTCATTGTGGGGACAGAAATATCGGATTAATTTCTCCTCGGATGCAGCTGAAAATGTGCTCTCTCTTGCGTGTGTGTGTGTGTAGATAAATATTTTTCATGCTGCCTTTCCAGCCGCGGTCTCTGTTGATGTGAATGCTCCCTCTTGTCTTTCACCGCTTCCTTCTTCCTATTGTATATCTGGATTAGCGTTAAGATGCTTAGAATTCTCTTAAAATGCACAGGAGCTAAATAGATATGACCTAATTAACGGCACCATAAATATTTTTATCTTCTGAGCTGCAAGCTCTTGGTGTGTGCGAGAGCCACAGCTGTGTCGGAGGGTCTGACTTCATCTAAAACGCGAAGGCGCCCGGAGACTCCCTCCTGCCTTAACCCAGCCCATCATGCTGCAGCATGGTATTCTCTGTAGAAGACATTATTCCAAAGTTTCCTCTTTAAAACAAGCAAATAAATAAATAACCCGGGGCACGTTAGCTTGCAGGCTTGCTGGAAGATCAGGCTGTTCTGACCATCGCTGGTTTGTGGGCCAAGAGGAGGTGTGTTTGATGAACAGATCCACGCTCTCCCGTGTGGGTCGCCTCAGTGTGTCATCCGCTGAATGGTTCCAGATCAGAATTAGGCTTTTGATTGCAAGCCACATTTTTAATCTCATGCACTGCGAACAAGATCCTGCTTGATTATGGTCTTGAGACACAGGCGGCATGATTCATGGATTACTGTGAGACTGTCATATGCTAAGGCACCCTAATCTAAATGTTAGCCTTTTTTAGGGAGCAATTAAATCACAATTTTGGGATCAAAAAACCTGAATTATCCTAAGGTTTTCCCAGCATTCACTGATGCTAAATGGGAGCTAGGTTAAAAATAGACATGTAAAAGGCAAATTCCTATGACTGTACCTTTATGAGTTGGCTTTATTGGAACTGATATTCCATGTTGTTTGCCTGGCCCACAGGGGGCTTAAGTTTTTAAAAGCGCCTTCAGCCTTTTCCACCCACCCTCTTCAAACCCCCAGTCGTGCCCCACAAAATTTCTTTTCAAGTACAGTGATGTTTAAAATGATAATGATACTGTAAATGGCATCGATGCAACGTAATCTACATTTCTAAGGGCACCAGTCTGAGTTTTTAGCCTAGGAGGCAAACAGCTTTCTCAGTGAAGGGGCTTTCAGAAGCAGGTTATGATACATGGGGAGAAGCCATTTAAAAGAAAGAAAAGTTGAGACCGCATGCATCGGATATGCCTAAAGTAGCTGTTTGGAACTCAGCACTTAGATTTCCTGTGCTGCTGTGAGTATTTTTAATTGAAAAGTTGCTTAGAAATTTAATAACATCTTATGCCACGAATGCTAACCAAATACCTTAATTAGGTTCATTGCCGGCCTCTTACCACTGCACAAAAAACAGAGCCCAGGGACCACCGTTTTAAGTAAAATAGCGTATCTCACACTGAAAACCATAATACCTGGATTAATTTGAATTCCCTGTCTGATCAGTATCATGCAATTTGAAAGTGGCAGCTGGTTTCCATTGGGTAATCAGTATATACTTAGGTCTTAAAATTACAGCAAGATCGTTTCTTTCACTGCTTTTATCCAAAGTAAATACTTAAGCCTGTTATACTGTTGCTTCCTGTTCTTGTTTGTCCATTGTAGTAAGTCTTACAGTTCACTGCATTTCATCATTCCATTCTAAGCCTTGTCACACTAGCAAACCAGAGTGTTATAACTATACTGCAGATAGATGGGGCCAGTACAAGAAATGTAAGGCCAACATATGTTAAGGAAGATCATATCGCTGATGCTGCCCTTTCCTAGCTGACTGGCCTTCTGAAAAGCATTATTAGTCCTAAGAAGTGCGTGTTCAGAACAATTTCCCACTTGGACACTCAAAACAGGAGTTCCGGAAGTGGGAAAATATTTCTCCAGTGCGGAGTTGAACCCATTCTGCAGATGGTACAACCTGCTCAAGTCCCACAGCTCATACGAAATGGGTAGGCGAGGAACGTTCAGGAGCTGAACGCTCGTGCATTTTGGGGAACAAGAGCGCCCGGTATTTAAAAGCAGCAGGAACCACACCACCCGAACTTGAGCGTTTTGCCCCAGAGGCTTCTTGAGACAGAGCCGTGCGATGCATCTGTGTGTGGCGGGGCTGTGTGGGCGACGACAACAGCGGCCAGGCCACACGGCGAGCCCCACAGCGTGGCCGATCGCTTGAGGCGCGCCCACACGGCTCCCTTTGAAGAGGCCGCCCACGTGGCGGGTTGGATGTGCGAACCGGGCCACTAAGCCTTCCAAGGAGGCACGCGCGGTCTTTCGCGATGCTCAGTCAGGTGCTTCTGTCCTCATGATTGCCACCGCAGCCTGAAAATTAGGGCTTATTATCCAGCGTCGTGTGTATTGTGCAAAGAGGCAAAAGCACTTTTTAGAAAAAAGAAAAAAAAACTGGGTAGCTTAGTTACAGTTTTCAATGCCCTCAATTACATATAATTTTCTCTTCTGTTGTAAGTGTCAGTTGGCCTTCATTCTCATCCTGGGGGGTTCTAAAATAATGAAATCTGCTTTACTGTGAGCCCACACAGAAGAGTGACGGACCCCGAAAGCGCAGACCTTAAAACCCTTGGCAACGCACCCGTGCCTCTTGCCGCAGCCAATCTCATTGCGGGGTCATTATCGCTCAGCCATTGCCATTTCCATTCAAGAGTGGGTCATCTTTGGTCCTCTGTCAATTTATAAGCCAATTATTTTGCCTGATGACTCTATTATTTATGGATGGGGAGGGGTAGGGTAGTGTTCAAAGTACAGGGCGGGCAGAGAAGTGCTGCCTTCTTTTCCCCATCGCCTCTTCAGCTACTGTTTTCAAAGATGGGGCACGATTTGGCTAAAACTGGATGAAAGGATGGCTTACGGGGGCTTTGCCATCTCTGTAAGCAAGCACTGGATTTATACATCTAGCTTCCGGATGCAGAGCCAGTTAAAGGTGTGTACAAACAAAAAGTCTGACCTGCAGTGTTTAAACGTAGCAGAAAATCGAGCAGGATTTATGAGGGTGACCTTGTGGTCAGGTTGAGTTCACTGGTTTAGAAGGCTACTGTACTTCAGTGTGAGTTATGGTATGAATTTAAGTATTGGCTCTCCCTTATTTCTATTCTGAAGAAAGCAGAGTGAGACCAATGCAGAAATGTTAGAGATCTTAGGATAAAAGTATCGGGAATAAATTTCCAAAGTGGGCGACTATTTGGTGGGCCTTATTTTTAAAGGTAAGTTTTGGTCCCACTCAATTGAGCTGGATTGCTCGATTTACTTTGCCAGAATAAAATCCCCAAATATAAAAAGTCACAAAAAGAGCAAGTTATCTACCATTTTCAAAAGCAACAAAACCCCACTAAAATATCCTGCCTCCCCCCGAAAGGAGCCTTAAACTAAAAATTATTAGCGTACTTCATCCTTTCATTAAGCATCATCATCTTGACAATTGTACAACAGGGCTCGTGCCTTCTTTATAAACAAAATGCATTTTAAAAGTTTGCAAAATCAAAGATGCTGTATGTCAGGTTTGTCAGGAAAAACACCGACACTTGCTTTCCTGCCCAGCTTCTGTTGTCTCCCCATCATTTTACAATGAGCTTCTGTCCTGAGAAACCGCGCAACTCACAGCATCACATTCTCTGTTCCAGGGCCTGCATTTCAGACTGAGCCCGTAAACACAGGCGTCCTTTCAAGGAATCCCCTTTATATAATCCCAGCCTAACAGCAGAAGGAAAGTTTTTCATTCCTGCTAGTGTGAGTGCCCTTCAGAGTTTGGGGCAGGGAGGAGTTTGTAAGCTTCAGAATCTGCAAGCTTAATTGTATATGTTGCAGGGGTCCCCCTGAGTCAAAAGAGACATTCTTTGATTATTCCTCCTAGCCAGAGTCCAAGTCCAGGATGCATTGCTGAAGCTTTTCCTGGTCCTGGTCAACAGGAAGGCAGAGAAGAATCCTAACCTTGCTACTTCTCCAGCAGCAGGTCTAATCCTGCCCATATTTGTATACCAGAAATCACTAGCTTGGAAAAATTATTTATTTATTTACTTGTTTGCTTCATTCATTTATACCCCGTCCTATCGCTTCAAGCGCTCAGGACGGCTTACAAAATATATAAAAATGCAATAAATGTAAAACTACTATAAGAACATTTATTATTAAAACAATATAAAATTTAGGGCTACTTTCCCCAGAATTTAGCTAGTATCAACTTCTACAGCTTAGTTGCAGGTCATAGCTAAGAAGAAGGTATACTGCATTTCCTGAAGTATTTGGGATTGGTTTTGGCTGGTCCACAAAGCCCCACAGCTGGGCTCCATAGAATGCCACACAAATGACAGCTCCAATTTCAGTTTTAAGATTTTTCACAGTTCTTCCCTATTCCTGTAGCAAGTTTGGGCTGCACAATGGTGTTTATTTCGTACTTGAATGTTTTTTCAGTGGGGAGAGGATGGGTTGTTACAAATGGTCAAGTTGCTTCACTTGTTTTTTTTTTAATATCTATTTCTTTATTATAGAACCGACCCCTCTATGGGTCCTGCAGTGGTCTCTTATGCAGAATATTGATAAGATAACACATCCGTTAAGCTTCCATTACAATCCTCATATTTACAGACCATTCATTGACCTCCTGTATATGCATTTTTAATAAAAAGCACACATTTACCATTCCCTAAAACCAGTGTAGTCATGACTGCATGGAAGAAATTGGCTGAAATGGATGGTTATAGAATGCAGAAATGTTGACGTGTGCCCATGAGGGGTAGTTCCGTCTAAATTTCTTTGTGCATGTTTAGGCTAACTTGCTTCAAGAAGGTAATCAGAAGAAAATGAAATCAAATGAAAATGAAATGCCTTTCCACAACATGTGTTAGCGCTTATCGTGGGTTCATATTGACCCAAACATGGAAAGCCCTTTAATTTTTATTTTTTCAGAGTGCCAAGGTTATGTGGATTTGGTGCTACATTAGCTGGAAAAAGGGGTGCGCAACTACTTTGGATTTAAAAGATATACCACTTAGGAAAAGATGGGAGGCTCATAGAAGCTTGTGATAGAAAAGACTACCAATGGTCGTTCTGAGAAAGACACCTAAGAAACCATATTTGTAAGTGCTGCGAGAAGAGATTTATAAATCAAATTTCACTGTGAAATCCTTTAGTATTGGAAACATGTCTTGTCGCATGCACGGATTGTCTCTGTGAACTGTTTGCTCAGTTCTGGGGCAAAGGACAGTTTGCAACCTGAATGGAAGGATTCTGCTTCTCAGACCTTCTAAGAAACTTGTAGGCGGCACTAGAGAATGCTCTCTAGGGATTTATAAACATCATAAACCCAATGCTCATTTCACTCTTTGCAGCCTCTTGCCTTAATCAGATGCCCTGCTAAGTTGAGAAACATAACACTGATCATACCCCCTTTGATTCCTCATTCGGTCCCACTGGGAATTTGGTAGCTTTTGATATTCAGGGAGATCAAAATGTTTGTCACTTTTTAAGCCTCGATTCTGGCTGATAAACCTTCCCTTCAGCCTTCAGTTAAGATGCACGAAGATCCTCTCTATTAATGCTTTCATGGCACGTCATCTCTCAGCAAAGTCTCTGAAGGGTTTGTGTTATGTAGTATTTCTCTGCCTTAGCTTTTAATCATGCCAATTAAATCAAATGGGCATTTTGCATCTACCAGCTCAGAATGGGGGCGGGGGCAACGAGAGTCAAGCCTGTGACTTGAAGATCATTTTAGCTGCCTTAAAGGCTAACATCCTTTCTCCTCAATCTAACATCAAAGTTCTGCACACAGTTCCTGGCTATCCAGCAATGGAAGGTCGTTCCTCTTGTTCCACTGACCCGAAGCAAGCTCTGTGCTCTTCCAGCAGCAGCCCTCCAAACGATTACAGTTGCATCTACTGGATTTCCGCTTGCTTATGATGTCATAGTCTTGTTGATAAGAAACTCTGCTGTTTGCCTTGCAGAATCTCACCGTGGTCATGGCTGGCTTAACTTCCTTTTGTTAATTGAGTATCTGTTCTGATTTCCGCTCCTTCCGGCTTTCCAAAGAAAAAGAAAATGTTCGTAGCCACGCGTAGAGCTAAATGATTGTTGCAGCATTGGAAGTTTAATGATCCTGGATGCCTATGCACACTGCTGTTCAGGGGAACTGGAGGATGTATATCCAGGCTAGCCGTTCTTTCAGATCCTGGGCAGCAGTCTGGAGATGAACAAGCCTTAACCGAAACTCTCGGGAGTTGGTCTGTTGCTTGCCAGCATCCAAACCGGTCCCAGGCTTGGTCCTGGCATCTCCATTTAAACCAAGGCTGGGCAACTTCATTTCCCCCCAGGATCCCTTCCAGGGGCTGCTGCACAGTCTTTGGGGTCGGTCCTCTCCCCTCAACAAAAGGGCCAACCCTCCAACTTAACTATGGCAGTTGCATTTTGCTCGTTTGCAAATGTAATAAATCAACAAGGCACCCAAAGGGCCAAATTTAGCCTGCAGGCGAGATGCACGGGGGCCGTCGGAGCACTCCGTGGCGGCTTTGGGGACCCCTTTTGGGACGTTTAAACAAGAGTGGGGCTGGGGGCGGCTTGCAGCAAGGGGCATGGGGGGAGCACCCGGCCCGTGGGCCCAGCAGCGCCTGGCCCAATTAATTAATTAATTAAAAACATTTCTGTGCCGCCCCCATCGCAACAAAGCCTCGGGGCGGCTCGCAAAAAATACAAAAAAATACATAAATGATAATAATATAATAATTTAAAAGCAAAAAAAACATTTAACTCTAAAAAGATCTGGTGGCTGCAAGCAACTTTCTGTTGCCGGAGAGACAGGCAGTGCGCCGTCAGTGTTGCCTGGCCGGTCTGCTTCTGCATGCCCGCGCTGGCTGCCACGAAGAGGGCGTCCTCGTGCGGGAGCCGCTGCAGAGACGGCCTGTGTTTTCCTTGCAGAGAGCATACTGCGGCCAGTGCAGCGAAAGGATATGGGGGCTCGGAAGGCAAGGCTACAAGTGTATCAACTGCAAGCTGTTGGTCCATAAACGCTGCCACGTCCTCGTCCCACTGACCTGCAAAAGGCATATGGTAAGTCCGCTTCCTTCCCACGCCTCTGCCGGACGGGCTGGTGCTGTCCACTCGCTTTAAAAGGCACGCTGGTGCTTCCAGAGACCTGACCTGACCTCTCCTCTCCTCTCCTCTCCTCTCCACAATTTATTTCCAAGGAGCACAACAATGCGCTCAGTCAATGCACTTATTGATGAGGGAGAAGTGGAGATTGTTCGGCAGTTGCAGCCAGACGGCTGCAAGGAGCACATGCCTCGGCTGCTGAGCATGTCTCTGGCTCTCAGTCTGTTTCCAGGCACAGTTCAAGGCGCGGGTGATGCTAACCTGCTCAGCTTGGTCCAGGCTCTCTGAAAGATGGTATTCTCCTCCCAGACTCTTAAGCTCTTCTGAGCAGGCCTTCCTCTTGGTCCCGCCACGTTCAGAGGCACCCTTGGTGGGAATGCGGGAGCAGGGACTTCTTGGGGGCTGCCCCCGGGTTCTGGAATTCCCTTCCTAGAAGCAGGTTGCACAGGCAGGCAAAAGCTTTTTTATTCCATTCCATTTGGGAATGGCCTGCAAATTTGTGCTGGGTTATCATTTATTATATTTTTTACTGGTTTTAAGCTATTAAGTCAGTTTTAATATGTAGTGGGTTTAATTGCATTTTAACTTTGGCGTACTTCTGAAAGTTTCAATTGTGCAATTTTAATGGGGTGAGCCTCCTTGAGCCCAAATCTCTGGGAACAGGCAGGATGTAAATAAATATCATCATCATTTAAATAACTGCAAAACTATTTTGCTACTGTTGAAAGTTAATTTATCTTATATTATTATTGTAGTGTGAAATAATGTTGTAAGCTGTCCAGAGACGACAGTAATGGACAGCATACAAATTTTTAAGTAAATAATAATAATAATAATAATAATAATAATAATAATAATAATAATAGAACCCTGTTTATCCAAAGTGTTTTGCCCTGCTATTGTCTTCCCCGCGCAGTTGTGAAAAATGCAAACATTTCCTTGCATGCGTGCGCCGTATTGACTTTAAACCCACTTTCTCTCTTGGCCCTTTCTCACGCGTCACATGAGTGTTTTCCAAGTTTCATCAAAATGGCTCCTGATCCCGTAGGCTTCGCTTTCTTCAACTTGGCATCCTTCGAATGCTTCAGACAGCGGCCCCAGAATTCTCTGTCAACGACCGGGTGGGAGATGAGGATGACAGAGCACCTCTGTGCAGATACGGAGATGCTGTTCTCAGGAGCAATTGCCCAAGATTGTAATGCGGGGCATGGACTACTGCCTTAATGGCACTATTATTCCACTGCAAATAACTGCTTTTTCATAATAAGCGTGTCTGATAAAACTGCTGCCCAGCAGGAGCTGCTTTCATTCCATACCGAGGCACTTTATCGAGGCGAAACCTGGCATTTGGCTGACCTGTGGCAGCCATGCTTTTTAACTTTCCTTCCTGCTCCGCGCCAGTGAAACATATTTGCTGTTTGGAGCCCCTGAATTATGATCGAAAAGTACTTTCCAAGATGCTCCTGCAGCTACTTTCTCTTAATTCCATCGATCGGGCAATGTCAGTCAGTCCTGAGGGTTAAGCCCTGCCACTGAATTTTGTGGGAGAAAAATAGGGTGGTCTGTCACCAAAACAAGGCTGGAGACCCCCAAGGGCCACACTTAGCTTGGAAGCAAGGTGGTTTGGGCACCTGGAGGCTCCTTCCTGGTTTGCTGTTGAATTTTGGCCGCAACCGGCCAGGTTTTTTGCTGCTGCCAAACTCAGCAAGAGCCACAGGGGTCCCAGGCGGCCCTTTGGCCCACTGCTGTCCTTCCCAGTTGGCATGAACGCTGCTCGCACATCTCTTTCCCTCTGCTGTGTTACGTAACTCTTGCCACTGTCTTGTAGGTAATCTTTTGATCCATTTGTAGAGGTTGACTTCCAGTCTTCTTTTGGCCTGAGCATTTAAGCGCTGAACAAAGGAGATTAGGACGCTGTCCTCTCAGATTGCGTCCTCGGTTCCTGGAAGACCCCACACTCGGCAGCTCCAGAGCCTCCTGTCTCGGGGGGGGGGGGGCAGTGAAGGCCTTCTCTGGCCCCCGCACTGCAATTCCGCACGAGGGCCATTTCCAGCTGTCCAGCTAAGGTGCTTTGGAGGGAAGGAAGCTGGGACCCCGTCAGGATCACGTGTCCTGGCAGCCCCGGCCTCCTACCACCTTCTTGGATCACCCTTCACCCCCTCTCTGAGGTCTCTTTCCCAACATCAGAGAGGCAGCGGGCATGGTTCTTTCTGCGGCCCCTGCAAGCAGGGAAAGGGGCTTGGAGTACAGATCCGCAACCCTGCAGTCAGAGCTCTGCCTCTACCCTTGGGTTTGGGAATATGAATTACAGATGGATAGAAAGGTGCTGTCTAGGAGGCAGTCGGGTTGCTCTCTTCATTTTACCCTAAATCCTTTCTTGTTGTTAGTCGCAAAGCCGTGCCTGACCCATCACGACCCGATGGGCAACATTCCTCCAGGCTCTCCTGTCCTCCACCATCCCCGGAGTCCACCCAAGCCCACACCCACCACCCCAGTGACGCCATCCAGCCCCCTCATCCTCTGCCGTCCCCTTCTCCTTTTGCCCTCAATCGTTCCCAGCATCAGGCTCTTCTCCAGGGAGCCCTTCCTTCTCATTAGGTGGCCAAAGTATTTGAGCTTCATCTTCAGGATCTGGCCTTCTAAAGAGCAGCCAGGGTCGATCTCCTCTCGGACTGACCGGTTGGATCGCCTTGCGGTCCAAGGGACTCGCAGGAGTCTCCGCCAGCACCACAGTTCAAAGGCCTCAGTTCTACCCTTGTGCAAATTGCACGAATTTCAGCGAGGTTTCTCCCAAAGATGTCTTCTGGGATGCTGTGTTCAAGATTAATATGGCAGTGCATAATTCATTCCTACATTCCTGCTTGCATCTGTTCTCTTAGCTTGTTTCCGATTGGGCCTTCTTGTTAATGTAGAACTAACCCCATGTTCGACGTTGCCTGTTCATAGCTTCCTCTCTGAATTGAAATCGTCACTTTGACAACTTGCTACTCTTTGCTGCCAGATGAAAACACATTTTGGGAGTAGGTTTCCAGTCTGGGGTTTTATCACTTTCCATCTACCTTAAATTGGTTCCAGTGTTTCAGTTTTATTTGGCTCCAAGAAATGCAGTTCAGTTGTTAGTGCTAACCTGTGAGGTCTTCTGTCTCCGGTTTTAAATCTTCCTCTGTCAGCTTTTAGTGTGATTCAAACTGTCCAGGCCAGTGACTGGCCAGAGGAAGGAAGGTGCCATTTAGCCTAGAAAAGCTGCCATTTAGCCTTTTGCAGAAGCCATACCAGCTTAATCCAGTACAATATCGGTTCTGTTGGGTCTCTGTGTTGCATGTTAATGCCTAGAAAAACACATTGAGGCCTCTTTTTACAAATTCATAAACTAAATGGCGGCTTTGTATGGAAATGGCATGCATTTTTAGGCTGCCACCTTAGCAAGCTAAGAAGGGAATTCATGCTTATGTGAACATGGATCGAACAGGATTTATATTAAAGGATTTCAGTCGATACGAGGAGATTAGCTAAGGGAATGGCTCGTGTGAGCGATCAGAAGAGGCCAGTGCTGAACCTTCCTGGCACTCTTGTGGCGTCCGCTCTCCATGGAAATCCCTCAGGTGTATGCACGGCCCTGCCTTTTACGAGTTGCAAGGATGGATCAGATACCTATTGAGTGGGCTTCTCCATTCCTCAATATCTGGCTGCCTGACATGCCAAATGGCGCACTCAGCTGTTGATCCTTACCTGTGCAGTTTGAAACCCGAAAAGCATTCCTGCCAGAAGGGTTGGGCCACGTCCCCAGAACCGAGTGCTTGTGTTGGATGTCGAGTCTGCCAAACGGTGGCAGCATCCCTCATGAAAACCCAATCTGCTGCTCAGCGCGAGCTGTGAGAGGAACCTGTTGCAAACCTAAGTAGGGAGACCTTAAAGGCACCTGTTTGAAGCACAATACAACTCAGCCGTCGGTATTTCATACCTAGACCTCTCCGCTGTGACCTGACAGAGCTGGTGATGGGGTGGGGCAGCCCCCTTCTTCCAAGGAAGTTTCTCCCATCCCCAAAATAGGGAAAATAGGAATAATTTTGGATTGTGACATATTCTGTACTGATGGATAAAATGTTTAAGACAAGGTTCCTGAGCAAAAGGACAGTGGAACCAGCTGCCTGGAGAGGTTGGGGGGGGGGGGTTCTCCCACACTGCAGACATTCAGAAATAAACTGGGCAGCCACCTGAGTGGGATGGTGTGACTTGGTGTCCTGCAACAGCAGGGGGGTGGACTTGATGGCCTTCATGGCCCCTTCCAGCTCTACTATTCTATGATTCTATGTGATCTTTAAGATTATATGGTACACCTCAGCCCACTTGCTGACTCAGACCACAAGCCCTCCGGGGGGATTAAGGGGGGACATGGCATCCCTCTATAAGTCCCTCAAAGGCTGTCACAAAGAGGATGGTCAAGATCTCTTCTCACTGATGCCAGAGTGTAGGACATGGAAGAATCAGTTCAAGTTGTGGCAAACCAGATTCATGCTGGACATCAGGAAAAGCTTCCTCACTGTCAGCTGCCCGAAGAGGTGGGGGACTCTCCCACACTGGAGACATTCGGAAAGAACCTGGGCAGCCATCTGAGTGGGATGGTGTGACTTGGTGTCCTGCAACAGCAGGGGGTTGGACTAGATGGCCTTCAAGACCCCTTCCAGCTCTATTCTGATTCTAAGGTGCTCATATTTCCACAGAGACAATACCCTCTATCTATCCGTCTGTCAATCTGAAGAATCTATCAATCTATCTATTTTAGGCAGGCAAGGATGACCAACATAATAGGAAGACTTTTAAAAGAAGACCAGAGTTGTAAAATGCTTGGAAACAGTGAGGTCAGTGTGAGGGTAGAGTTGCTCCCCCTTGCTGCGATTTCTCCCCCCACCCCTATGAAAATAATTGCCCTAAAGTACCTTTCCCCGAAAGACACTTTGGGATGGAGCAAGCCCTTCTGTTTCCAGAGGGAAACTGGGCCATGCAGCCAGACCCACTGTATCTCAACAGGTGAAGACATCCCTTGTTGCTCTTTTTAGATGCAGCAGCGAAAGCAGCCCGAAAGCACACACGTGCGACAACACCGCACGGCATTGCCTGCCGTTGCGGCCACATGTGGCAAACTGTGGGGCTTATTGCAGAAGTGTTTCTTGCCCACACACCCTCCCTTGGCAGCTTGGGTCTGTGAAATGCACTGCCCGGGGCTTTCAAGAAAGCCCTCAGTTCCAGTTAGGGCGTGCTGCCTCGGCTATAAAATTCTTTTTGAAATTCTTTGCGAAATTCTTTGCCGCCGCCAAAAACAAGCCCTTTCTGTTGGAGACAGGGATGGGCAATTTGTGATCCGTGGGCCACAGGCTGCCCCTACTGCCCCCCCCCCCCCCGCTTTGTGGCCAAAGCAAAAGGTTAGGGTTTTGTTTTTCATTGCATATGCATATGAAAAATGGATGCATAAAAATTGCATCCATGCAGACTAGCAAAAGAATGAGCATTCAGCTGGCACGCAAGCTAAATTGCAGCTTCCTTGTGCTTTGCAGTGCGACAGGGTGCCCTCTGGTTGTTTGGGGGCTTTGCGGGGGCCTCTGGGGGCGTGGACGGCACCCGGGGGGGGGGGAGCGGTCTGTGCCGAGAGTCCAGGAGGAGCAATAATGCCTGGAAATCGGAAAGTTGCCTAGCCTGTGCTAAAAGAAACCCCATAGCTTGTGTTTTTGGAGGGGAGTGCCGCTTTGGTTTTGGTTTTGTTGTCAAGGGCCTCAGATCAACACCAGAAAACCTTTCAAAGAAAATGAAAATGAAGGAGCTCATTGAGAAAATGTTTAACAAAAGGGAACGTCATTGAGAGGCTGAGATTGCCAAATGAAAAACTCTTGGGCACCATTTCTATCACATAAGAGCCTCCCTCTACTAATTAATCAGCAGCATTTTCCCCTAACTTCATCCCAAGCAATTCCTCACAAAGAGAAACCGATGCTGTACTCCAGCCTTCCTCTGCCTCCAGCACGTCCTGCTTCTTGGATAATTTCGATAAGACTTTCCCGATTTGGTGCCCTCTCCCTGTTTTTGACTTCAGCTCCCATCAGCCCCAGCCCACTCCAGGAATGGGGGAGTTGTGCTCTAAAACATCTGGATGGCACTAGGTTGAAGAATGCGGTCAGATGTTTCAAAGTCGTCTTGGGGGAAGTGTTTAAAATATATCACACATGCCTTCACATTGTGCACAGAAATCTTGTTTGATATATTACGTTTAAAAGAATAGTTCATTCAGGCAATAATTCCAAATGTATTGCGTCTGCTTTTCATGTTAATGATTCTTTTATGAGTAAAGCAAATGTAACACAGTGGATTTTATGTTGTTTAAGTAACACAGTGACTTCACATCTTTGCATGGCCTGAAAAAATAAGTATTGCACATTTTCCCAAAAAAATTCTGTTAGCTTTTTCTGACACATCTCCCCCCAAAAACCCTCTGGCTTCCCCCCCACCCTTCCTGGTTTTCCAAAAGCTTTGCATTTCCACCCATCATGTGAAAGATTTGCCCCACTATAATATGTGCATTCACGTACATATTAATTTGTCTGGATTCATCAGGTTTCTGTAGCAGGAAATTGTCAATATGAAGTGGTCATTAGAAATTTGGGGTTGAAGCTTCTGAGCATCTTTTTATCGCTTTCCAGATTTCCTCGCAATCATGGTTTCAACTCCTTTGTGCAAAAACAGGAGTTTTCTGGGGTATAGAGGATGCTGGAAATCACACTCAAACATTAAGCATATGCTTCCAGGGTCGCACGATGCTCTTCTCTGAGCTAGAATGGTCGAATGCAGCCCTGCCTCTTGGAAGCTCCTTCGCATCTATATTCTCAGTCTTGCTCGACGGAGTTTCCACCTTCCCACTTGGGACTCCCTTGGCAATCTTTAATTCTGCTTGAGCTTGTATTTCAAGTGAAGCACAGCATGCTGGTTTTAGTTTTGAAAGAGAATTCATAAGCATGGAGCTTGTTTACACTGGGCCTAGGCAGACAGTGAGCTTGCTGTATTCTACCTAGACAGCAAGGCAGATCTCAGTCCAATTTCCACGGATCTTCAGGGAACACACCAGACTTGCATAAAACGCATCATTAGTGGGTTTTTCAGTAATATATATTCTTACAGGATTCTGTGATGCCTTCCCAGGAACCTCAGTTAGACGATAAAAATGATGAAGTTGACATCCCTACAGAAGAGAATGACGGAAGTGAGTATTCTGGTTATGTAAGTTGGTTCGGGCTGGTGGTGGGCTGGGAGGCAGGGGAGCGTCAGCTTATCCTCTTGAAAATGCCCAGAACAGGTGAAACGAGAAACAGGTATGCGCCACTTTACGAAGGAAGAGCTATAGCTTGATGGAATCGCCCCTGGTTTTTGCCCACAGGGTATCACAGTCAATGCTAGTCGATGTAACGTTCCCCCAGGGCTTCCACAGAAGATGACTACCTTGGGCTCTTTGCTTTGCTGTTGGTGTTGTTGTTGGCATTGCTATTAGTGCTCTCATTCCTGACCAATCCTCCAGAGAAGATTTTCAGAGACAAACTAGAAGGACGGCTTATCTTGTAAGCCGTCCTGAGCGCTTGAAGCGATACGATGGGGTATAAATGTATGTAACAAAATAAAAATAAATAAAAATAGGTGAGAACTGCCTTTCACCTTTCTGGCAAACGGGCCAGCCATCACGTGACGTTCCGATCCAAGCAATTCTGGATCCAAGCTTTGGTTGATTGGTTGGTTTTAAAGGGGTGGGGAGGGGGGGTTTAGGTCCCACTGGTCATCTCAAGGTATTATAGGCCTTCCTTAGCTTTAAAGAAAGGGGGATTATTGCTGTAGCACAACTGCTTTAAAAGAACTACTGGTGCAACTATCGCCGGAGCAGCAGCTTGTACTCCTGCAGAAAGTTGTCTGGCTTTGTTCCTCTCTCCTGAGCCTCTGGAAGAGAAATCCGAAGCATGTTTACTCAGGGAAGCATGTCAAGCCAGGCAAATCGACTGCTTCAGGCGCGATGCAGTGCATATTTAGGTAAAAAAAAGCCGCGGTGCCCAGACTGGTTTGCCCTTTACGTTGTAGTTGCAATGCATAACTATTTTGCATCCTCAATACATAGCATAGGGAGTTCCAGAAAAACATCTACTTCTGCTTCATTGATGATGCGAAAGCCTCTGATTGTGTGGATCACACCAAACGGTGGCCAGTTCTTAAGGAGATGGGAGTACCAGACCATCTTTTTTGTCTCTTGAGAAACCTATATGCGGGTCAAGAAGCAACAGTGAGAACTGGGCACAGAACCACTGATTGGTCCAAAATTGAGAAAGGAGTTCGGCAAGGCTGTATACTGTCGCCCTGCCTATTTAACTTATATACAGAGCGCATCATGAGAAAGGTGGGGCTAGATGAATCTCCAGTTGGAATTAAGATTGCTGGGAGAAATATCAACAACCTCAGATACCACTTTAGTGGCAGAAAATGAGGAGAAACTAAAGAGCCTCTTGATGCGGGTGAAGGAGGAGAGTGCAAAAGTTGGCTTGAAACTCAACATTAAGAAAATTAAGATCATGGCATCCGGTCCTCTCACTTCCTGACAAGTAGATGGGAAAGAAATGGAGGTAGTGACAGATTTTATTTTCTTGGACTCCAAGATCACCGCAAACTTCAGCCAAGAAATTAAAAGAGACGCTTGTTCCTTGTGGGGGAAAGCTATGGCAAATCTAGACAGCATACTAAAAAGCAGAAACGTCACCCTGCCAACAAAAGTGCGTATAGTCAAGGCTATGGTTTTCCCAGTTGCAATGTATGGCTGTGAAAGTTGGACCATAAGGAAGGCTGAGCACAAAAGGATTGAGGCCTTTGAACTGAGGTGCTGGTGGAGACCCCTGCGAGTCCCTTGGACCACAAGGCAATCCAACCGGTCAGTCCAAGAGAAGATCGACCCTGGCTGCTCTTTAGAAGGCCAGGTGCTGAAGCTGAAGCTCAAATACTTTGGCCACCTAATGAGAAGGAAGGACTCGCTGGAGAAGAGCCTGATGCTGGGAACAGTAGATGGCGAAAGGAGAAGGTGGCGGCAGAGGATGAGGTGGCTGGATGGAGTCACTGGGGCAGTGGGTGTGAGCTTGGGTGGACTCCAGGGGATGGTGGAGGACAGGAAGGCCTGGGGGAGTGTTGTCCATGGGGTCGCGATGGGTCGAACATGACTTTGCGACTAACAACAACACATGGCATATAAGCGATCCTTCCTTGAATGGGGCTTCCCCACAAAATTCCATATAGTAGAATGGCAAGGAAATTTCGCTCCGTTTTCAGGATTCCGCATCTCCTTTCTCGTAAAGTTGCTGTTTTGTTGTTTGGCTGGCCAGTGTAAGTTCACTTCTGTTCTTCACCCTTCTGCAACAAACGCACTGACTGGTTTATCTCTCTTTGTGCTTTTTGTCCTGCAGTACCTTATATTCCTTCAGCCCGGAAACATGACAATATTAAAGATGATTCTGAGGTAGGTTTTGTAAAGCCCTTTTTTTGTGAATTGAGCCCGGACTTCGATGTAAGCTCTTTACAGTCAGTTGATCAGAAATAAGATGGAGGAAACCTTGAGCCCTTTGTAGGAAAAAGGCAGGATATAAATAAAAATAAAATAAAATATGTAAATAGAAGGGGGAGATCAGGCATGGATCCCTGCTGCAGAGATACAGCTCTTGGGCAAAATGTATTAGCTTTCACCTGTGAGGGAAAGGAAAGGATGTTTGAGGGAAAGGAAACTTAAAATACAGAACCGGACATGCTAATTTGGGAGGGAGCCCTATTAAATTCAGTGCGACTTTTCAGTAAATACCCACAGGATTGCCCTGTTAGTTTGCTTTACGGACACTGGGAGCTAGTGACATTGGAGGTGTGCAAATAAATACTATAAACTCAATTATTTTGGCCCCCTAGGAAATATATGGCAAGTTATTTCTTGACTCTTTCACGGAGGGCATCTCGGCAAAGCAGAACCATTATCTCTCTCCCCCTCGCCATCAGCGGTGGCCCAATAAATCCTGGAAAACATTAAATGGCCCTAAAGGGTTTTCAAAACAATTACTTTTAAAGAGCAAAGAGATGCCAGAAGAATATTGAATAAATAGAAAGTCCTTCACAAGGCAGCATCTTGCCTTTCCCCACTTTCCTCCATTGAATGGCTGCCAGGGTCGGTCAGGCACACATGAGTGGCTTTTGGTGTATGGCCCACATACGCTTTGTCTGAAGCCGTGGCTCCTGCAGAGTCGAGCTGCAGTGAGACTCGGAGAATAACCCACGGGCGTGAGAGTAGCAATCGGTACTGCAGCCCTGCCCTGGGAAAAGATGTGTATTCATGATGCTAAACGCACACGCACCTGGCTGTATGTTGTCTTGCCTTAATATTCCGGAGTCTGATTATTCCTGCCTTTCCTGACTACTCAGTCCTTCATCTTCGACATATCGACATCTTCGATATATCAGCTGCGTCCTTACCCGGCTGAGCAGTGCCTGGCAATGGTGACCCAGGCTCTGGTAGCCTCCTGTTTGGACTATTGCAAGGCGCTCTACGTGGGGCTGCCCTTGAAGACGGTCTGGATACTTCAGTTGGTCCAGCATGGAGCCTGCCAGGTTATTAATGGGGACCGGCAGATGCTCCCACATCACGCCGGTCCTATATCATCTACACTGGCTGCCAATTGAAGCCCGAGCCCATTTAAGGTGCTGGTAATGACCTATAAGGCCCTAAATGGCTGCATACCCGTAGGAGCACCTCGTTCCACCCTTGAGATCTGAGGCAGAGCTCCTTCTCCGGGAGCCCTCCTTGAAGGAGATTAGGAGGGTAGCTACCCGGAGAAGGGCCGTTTCAGCGGTGGCACCCCGACTGTGGAACACACTCCCCAGAGGTTCGCCTGGTGCCGTCGCTTTATTCTTTTTGGCGTCAGGCAAAGGCCTTTTTATTTTCCCAATATTTTAACAGTTAATGGGTTTTATCCTATCGGATGCAGTGTGCTGGTGTTGTTGGCAGGGCTGTTCTTCCAAGCAGGTTCCTCTCACCAGGACACCGCAGCTCCCTAGGAGAATTCCTAGAAAATAAGGCAGATTAAGCAGTCAGTTCTTCCGGTGCAGGGACGTAAGCACCCTGATTCCTGTACAAGGACCAGTGCCTTTCGACTTCTTCGTAAATGGTCTGGAATTAGGAAGGAGCAGTGAGCTGTACCATTTTGCTGATGACACCAGAAGTATTTCGGGTGGCTGAAACCCAAAGGGATTGATGGGGAGGTTCTAAAAGGATCGAGACGCTTGTAGTGGAGGGCCTATAAAAGCTTTAAACAAGTACATAACTCTCCCTCAACTGGGGCGGTGGACATCTAAATGCCAAAAGTGGCTCGAGGTGAGCCAGTGGGAATAAAGCAATGGCGTTCCCGGACCAAACAACTCCCGGTTCCATGTTTCCGCCGACGAGTGGTGGGCTGGGCGAGGAATCGGCCGCGAGGGGGTGGTGTGTCACTTAGTGGAAATGGCCACTCGGTGGTTGCGCAGCTGCTCTGAAAAAGGCAAGCTCCTCGTTGTTCATAATTCGTTTTATTTTCAGTTATCAAGGTCACACTCCTCAGTGTAACCGCACTGGGAATGCTGGTGTAGCGTTCCGCTCGCCACACTTGCAATGTTGTAGAATTTTGTGGAAAGGAGCACAAAGGGGCAACTGAAATGATCTCGGGGTGGGATCCAGTGTGAGAGCCAGTGTGGAGTAGTGGTTAAGAGCGTGGGACTGGGACTCAGACGATCCGGGTTCGAGTCCCCGCTCAGCCATGGAGCCAGCTGGGTTACTTTGGGCCAGTCACAGACTCTCAGCCCAACCTACCTCACGGGGTTGTTGTTGTGGGGATAAGATGGAGGAGGAGAATGATGTAAGCTGCCTTGAGCCCTTTGTAGGAAAAAGGCAGGATATCAATGGAAAAATGAATAAATAAACAAACCACTCCCCTGGGCGGAAAGATGGCAGCGTCTGGAACGGCTTAGCTTGGGGGAGAAAGGTGAGAGAGGGACGACGTGATGGAGGTGCACAGAACTACTTGAAAGGGGATGATGAGCAATGGCTGCTGGCCCTGATGGTTGTGTGCTACATGCAGTATACCTGAGTAAACCAGTTGCTGGGGAAAATGGGTAAGGGAGTGCTGGTGCCCCAGTTGATAACTTGCCCTTAGATTCGTGCAATATAAAATTTCCCAGTAAACTTTTCCTCCTGGAAAAAAGCGATCAATGCTCTTCTGCAACAAACACAAGAAGATAATTTAAAAACGTGGTCGGGGGGAAAAGTAGTATGTTGCTTGAACTGACCGGTTTTTCTGGTTACCTTAAGCGTCTTTCCAGCTTCTCTTCAAAAGGCTCCATGTTGTCTTACCTCTTCTGCCTTTCCGTGTAGGAACTCAAGCCAGTTATTGATGGAATGGATGGAATTAAGATCTCTCAAGGGCTGAGTCTACAGGACTTTGATCTCATCAGAGTTATTGGACGAGGAAGCTATGCCAAAGTTCTTTTAGTACGGTTAAAAAAGAATGATCAGATTTATGCGATGAAAGTGGTGAAGAAGGAATTAGTCCACGATGATGAGGTAAGAGCCCGATCCAACGAGTTAGGTGGCATTGGATGGGCATATTGAAGATAATTGGTTCTACAGAAAGCTTGGTATGGTGAATTAGATCTACAGAAAGTTTGATACGATGAATTGGATCTGAGCTTTCAGCCTCTTCGAAGGCCCGAAAGTTGCCATATTGTTTAGGCCAAGGAAGTGAGATATCATTTGGGCAAAATTACTTCTGACATGGGAAATCTGTAACTGGATCTGCTGATGTTGATTATTTACTCTCATTTATTAAACAAGCTTCAGCTGCAAGGGATGCAGTGGACAAGGAAGGACAGGCCGGCACTTGAGGAAAGGGTTCCCCATCACAAGACGCTTGGCTCTTGGAAAGCCCTGAGGGGGCCAGCAGATCTAGGCTGAGGCCGCCCATGGATAGCAGGGAGGAAGAAGACGTGAGGATGTCTCTTAGCATTTATCCCAGCTTGGCAATTCCTTCATTTTTTCCCCCCTAAAAGGAAACAAATGCAGCATCTTTGGAATATAAAGGAAGGATTCTACCAGAAATCTATGTTAAGGGGCAGTGATATTTTACTTGTTCATAAATTATCTGGAACTCAGGTTTGGGTCAGGATTCTGACGGGGAGGGAAGGAATTTTTCCAGCGTCATTCTAACCAGAATTAACCATCGAGAGTAAATGACTAAATCAGCATGCGGCTTTGAGGAAGGGAGGAGAGAGGATTTGCACTGCTTGGCTGAGTCCGCGAGAGGGCCAAGCCATTTATACGTAATTACCAAAGTAACATCTCTCCTCTTTAACAAATCTTGGTGTGCACAAGCAAATAACCCGGGCTCTGGTTTCATCCTTTCCCCAGACGGGTTTTTCCTTTCTGACACTCACACTCACCTTCCTCTTCCTGCTTTGTGCAAAGCTGGACCGTTCCACGCAAGAAGGATGCTAAAATGCGCAGGGCATCTTTAAGGCAGATGACGCGCACACGGGACTGCATTTGGCTTTAGGGTGTGCCGTTGGCCCCGCAGCCATTGTGATCCCCCCGTTCCTGCATTTCAGGACATCGATTGGGTGCAGACGGAAAAGCACGTGTTTGAACAGGCATCCAGTAACCCCTTCCTGGTCGGCTTACATTCCTGCTTTCAGACAGCGAGTCGGTGAGTTGATGCACTGAACGTTGGCAGTGTTATGGTGTTTGCTAGAGCCTTCCTGGGCCCAAAGGCCCTGCGTGCCGAGAGTCCGGGCGGCCCCTGTGCTATCAGGAGGGGCTGCCGAGGTTTACGTTCCGTGCTCCTCCACAGGGCATGGAATGGAGCCAGGCGTCCATAAGTGCTCGTGCTCAGCTTCTCTTCGGCTCACCCCGGTTACCTGCCTGGCTCATCACGTGCTTCCGTACATACCCAGAACTGACTTTTCTGTACTGAGGGAACCTGAGCGACTGGGGAACCCATTCTGGGGCTCGGGGGTGTCTCCCCTTCACGCCTAGGCTCAGTTCAGACCGCCAGTTGGCACAGTCGAGCCGGCCCGGAGACCAGCTGGTTTTAGCACAGTGCACCTGAGCAGCACAGGTGCAGCCTAATTGTTTGGGGGACCCAATAGTACAAGTCGGTTTATCTCGTAAGATCTGGGCAGAGGGTGTTGGATGAGGCAAGGCATTTCCAGGAAAGAGTGAAATAAAGGGCCAGAGGCAAGATAAATTGCTGGCAGTTTGTCCAAGAAGGGAGCAGAGAGAGCGTGGGTTGTGTAGTGATGCTTCTGCATTTTGGGATTGGGCAGAGGAGGAGTGGAAACAGTGTCAGGTGTGGAGAAGAGGAGGCGTGAGAGAGAGAGAGATGGGAGGTGTTATGCTTAGGCTTCCTTGCAAGCTTCACAAAATCATGCCAAGGAGTGGGGCAGGAGAGTCCTCCTCATCAGGTGAACCCAAAGAGGCCAGAGCCCAACTTATTCGCTGGTCCCCCGGCTAGGAGTGTGGGAGGGGCACCCGAAGCCAAGAGTGGCAAGAAGCCCTCCGTCCCAGCATAGCCAGCAAAACCACCTCAGCGAGTCTTGGCAAGCAAGACTAAAAGCTAAGCAAGGGGATTTCCAGGTGCAACCAAAAGCATGCCTTTCCGTTTGCGTTTAGTTGTATGGCATTCACAGTGTTTTCAATAAAAGGCATTTCAAAGCTTTTAAAGGGGCATTTTTAGTTGCGTGGTGGGTGTGTTTCGGAATAGGAACAGAACAGTGTTTTCACAAGTGTAGGTGGAAATGAAGGCGGTTCCTGGTTTGTTTACCCCTTGGCAGGTAACATTTACAAATGAAATGGAAACTTTGCGCCAAGGTGGGCGAGGACAAAATGGGGGCAGGCCGGGTGGTATCTCTCCATACATCGTTGGGCAGCAGAGAGATACTTTGTGGGACTGCCGTAACCCAGAGGGTTTATAGGGTTGCCACTGGCCTCAGTGGGCCGCATGTTGACAGAACGGGCCGAGCGCAGTGGAGGTGTAGGATTTCAAGCTTGCTCACGGCGCGAGTACCATCTTTCCACAGAAGGTTGCTTGGCTGGTGAACTGAGATAATTCGGCACAATTCATAGTCTGGCGTGCTCCAGAGGGCGTAGCGATCCTCACACGATTGGCCTCTTGTGCACAGTAAAATTGCCTGGAAAAACAGGGCTTGCGTCGTGTACGGCACGGCTCTCCTCCTGCATGGCGTTGACGATTCGTCTTTGGTGCTGGCGTTCCTCCGGGAAGGAGTTTCTGCTCTCGTTGGACTCGGCGGAAGGGCTGTGCTTCAGTCTCCCAGCCACCCTTGGGTTAGCTGGCGAGGAAGGGAAGCGAGGTTCCTACTGAAGGAAGCTCCTGTTGTGTCTTCCGTACATGGAGCAGAGGACAGAGCTGTCTGTCAGGAGGCGCTCCCTGGCCAATCGTTCCACGAGTCACATGTTTTCCAGGCAAGGGGCACCCCCCTTTCGGTTGTCCGGACTGATTCTTCCTACCCCATGAAGCTGGCCAAGCAGAAAGTCACTTTTGTAGCCCTTCCTTGGAAGAGAATGGGGGGAAACCCCAGCCCTTGCACCTGCAGAGAAGCGAGAAGCTGTAGTTCATACTTCTTGTACGGCAAAACCCATCAAGAGCTTGATCAACTCGTCCAAAAATGAAGACTTAAACATCCATTGTGCTTAAGTGGCCTCCCAGCGGGATGCAAATTTGGGCAATTAAAAGTCCCCCTTTTAGCTACTCCTCTTCTGGAAGGCGTCTGGCTTCAGCGAAGTAATGATGTATTAATGGTGCCTCCTATCCTTTCATCAGGGTGGCATCTTTGCACTTAACACCAGTTGATAAACAGTTTTGGCTCTTTTGGGAACACACTTAATAAACTCTTAGCTGCTTTCAAGCACTAATGGATTTTTCTTGTCTGCATCAGCTGAAATGTTTAAATATTTTTACCGCTCCAGGTTATAACGTGGAAGCAAAATGTATAGTTAGGCGGAATGATAGGAATCTAGTTTTGTGTAATTTTCAGGTATTTGCAGGCATCGTAAACCCAATTTATTTGTTTCAAACGCGCGCATCCCACTTCATAACCTTGAGAAGCCCTCAAAGTGGCTTCCAAAAGACCCTCCAATGGAAATCAGGCTCCAGCCCAGGACAGGATGGCATGGGGCTTGTCCGAGTGTCTTCCCAACCCACCTGGGCAACAAGCCAGAAGATTGGCTTGTGCTTGCAGTGGCTCGCACTTTTGCATGTTCCTGAGGGGGTGAAATCATGAGAACAAGAGCAAATAAAGACCGCTTGCGCAACCCCCTTCCCCAGAAGAAAACCCACGGGGATCGTGCTGCGAAGCCGGCAAAGGAGGTACCAGCTCGCTCTTGTGAAGTGGGAGTGGGTCCTTGCTTGTGCCTTTGGTTCCATCCGCTGAGCTTGCCTTTGACAGCCGTCAGGCACAATGAATGGGGGAAGTAAGCTTACCTGCACCCCCTGTAGGGAAATACCCAGCATGAGCACCTGTGGGGCTTTGCCACCAGGTGCTTCCTGGACGGTTTCCCACCCCCGGCCCCCATCCTCGCCTCCGCATGACTTGGGCAAGTGCAGGTGAAAGGATTAAAGGCTGCCTCCAGAGAGATTTGTGCCAATTGGAGCGGGGCGGGGGTGGCATTTTAGCGCCCAGTCCTGCAGCCACGGGACACCCCTGCAAGGGCCTGCTGGAGCGCTTTGAAGGGGGTGGCCATCACGACACGGAGGTGGAAAACCAGCTTGACGGCCAACGGCCATGATCCGCAGAGGCAAAACGGGGAGAGGAAGCCACAGAAGAGCCAGCAGGAAAGCCAGGGCCGGCCAGCCACCCACAAGCGCTGCATGGGCACTCCCTTGGCGCTGGCAAGAAGGGGGCAGAGGCCATCCCCAAGCACAGTGGTGGGGTAGTTGTGCCAGCTCTTCCTGCGTCTTGAATAACCTTGCGTCAAGGAAACTGTCGGTCCGGCCATCCTCGTGAAAAGTCAGTCTTTTTGAGCGGTTTCTGTAAAAAGCAACAGTGAATTACGCACTTGGACAAAGCCAGGGGGCTAGCGGAAGCCGGGTGCCCAGCCAAGTGGCAGGACAGCAGAGGCCTGGGTCCCGCACCCTGTTGGTGTCCAGGCAGGGTGCCTAGAATGTTTCAACAGGACCAAGCCCTTGCTGGACGTGTCACCTGTGTGTACTAGCAATGGGCACCACGGTACACACATGGGCAAGCATGCACACCCACTCACACCAACGAAGCGTGCTGGTGGGTGGGCGAGGGCCCGTGTGCAGACACTCATTTCGGGGCGCTCCGAGGGCTTCTCGCGTTGTGCTTTTGATCCTGCCAGCTTCGCCTGGGCACATGGCCTGCCTCCTCGGGAAACGGGCTGCAAGCGTCCGTGGGGAGACCCCGTGAGAGGGGGCCGCATGGTTACTGTGTCCTTGACCGGAAGGAAGGCGGCTGCCCGCATGGCCTGCGACACCAGCACTTTGACGCCGCCTGGCTTGGGTGGGCGACTTCCTCAAGCCAAATAACCAGAACTTGTATGTTATACTTTTCAGGTTGTTTCTTGTTATAGAATACGTGAATGGGGGTGACCTCATGTTTCATATGCAACGGCAAAGAAAACTCCCAGAGGAACATGCAAGGTATTTTCTTAACGGCAGCTTGGAAGGATTTCTTCTTTCTTGCTACTGTCAGCAACACAATTAAACCGGACGGGGCCCACGAGAATCTTAAGAGCACGTGGCCAGCAGTTGCCTAGCTGCTCTTTATTTATCTTAATGGTTGCAAAATCGGTGCTGTGAGTACGTCCGAAGCCAATTTTGTACCAGAGCTACGTAAACAGTTTGGGGTTTGATCTACACTAGCATTAGTTACTACACTTGGCGCTGTGCGTGAGAAAAGTTGAAGGGAGATACTTGCACAGCGTCCGGGTTCCATTATGGTTGGGGAATATGGGACCTTGTTCCTTCAGGTTTAAAAAAAATATGTGTGCCCCTCCAGTAGGGTGTTGGATGACGTGGAAATATTGTGCATGAAAAGATCTGCTCGCTGCCATTCGACGGCACTGCTCCTGAAAGTATGAAATTGCCTGTTTTTCAAGGTTTTATGCTGCCGAAATCTGTATTGCTCTCAACTTCCTGCATGAGAGAGGTATAATCTACAGAGATTTGAAACTAGACAACGTTCTCCTGGACGCAGAAGGTCATATCAAGCTAACAGACTATGGCATGTGCAAGGTACGGTTGCACATCGTGCTGGGTGTATTTTTTAATTTTTCCATTATTCTAAGGTTTCATTCTGATTTTAATGTGGGTTTTTATGGAATAGAAAATCAACCTGGATGCCGTGCTCCACTCTGTTTTATTGTAAGACCGTCCCGAGAACACAGGAGTGGGTAAAAGTTTTAAATGAATAAAAAATATCGTCCTAACCCCATATTTTCAGATTCAGTATCTGATTATCCTGAGGGACGTTTGAGACATGTGTTCCTTTTTTTCAATCACAGCATATTCTACTAAATATTTTGGAATGACAACTTGGTGTGTTGTGCTTGTAAAAATGGAAACTGGTGAATTTTAGAAGGTTTGAGAAGGGCTTGTGACCAGTGGGCATTTTTTGCAGACCGTGGTTCTTTTCCATAGATGAAGTCTGATGTTATATTTTTGCAGGAAGGATTGGGTCCCGGTGACACTACAAGCACTTTCTGCGGAACGCCAAATTACATCGCCCCAGAGATTCTGCGTGGAGAAGAGTATGGTGAGTTCTTCTATTGAGCGTGCAATGGTTTAATTGCCCCAAGTCATTAACGTTTGAATTTTATGTAACCATTAACGTGTTGCTTATTTCTGTGCATATATTTGCCCTGTTAAAAGGGAGCAGGTTAATCGTGGGGTGTGCTAGGTTACTCATTCTGTTTTTGTGGCACAGATTTCCAAGCGCTTTCCAAAATGTGCCCATCAGGTCTTCCAAAACAAGTGGACAATCTCCTTGAATTGCTTTCAGGGCCTCTAGAATGTGAAGTCTGTTTCTCAGCCCACATAGCTGAATGCTGTTGACAGGCATAACATACAAATGTGCTTCCTGAATTAATTGGAGGTCAGCAAGATAGTTTTAATATTTCACCAGTCAATGTAAACATATAAACTGATTGTAAATTGCTTGTAATATGTTGGTGAATATGTTGTCCCCCTCACTTGATGCAATTCGCAAGGGCCATTGCAAAATAGTCGCTGTTTTGTATATGATTGGGTTTATTGATTATCATTTTAATATTTGTAATTTGTGATTACTTCTTGTAAGAGGCTAGAGATTCCTGTTGGAATAGTTTGCTGGCTTACAAATGTAAAAATAAGCAAACATGATATCGAGAGAGTATTGCATCCATTTTGTATGTGCTCCTGTTTGAGAGTTTAGGTAAAATTCCTTCCCAAGCCAGGTGCAGCTATTTGAAGCAGATTAAAAATCAGAACATTTGTAAGGCTTGCATTGTGCGTTGACTTTCTCTGCTCGTGTTCGGCTGTCTAATTTCCAATATCCTGAAGTTTTCAGAAGTTTACTGATTTTCCTCCTGTCCTTTGATGCATAGTAATAACCCCAGGATTTCTGAATGAAAGTGCGGTTTGTGATAGCTTTCCCTCTGGAAGCTTTATTGGTGGTCTTGTCCACGTCCCCGGGTTGCATTTCTCATGCACACCCCCCCCACTCCCCCGCTTCCTTGACAAAGCTGGGGAGGAAACAAGACAGCTTGGTGTCCTGTCTGGGAACAAGTTTGTGCAAGCCACAAATGCCAGCAAAATGAGTTTGGTGCAAAGGATAGTCTGCAAGGGGAACTCCATTAGCTTAAGCCTCATGGCAGCTTATTCCGCTAACGTGATTTTTCATCTGAATCAGGGCCTCTCTGTCTAGGCCGGGTATCAGGCTCTTTAGTGCTTTGTGGCTCTCGTGCAGGAGGGAGGCAAAGAACTGAGGCTACGGAGCCCCGAAGCGCTCACCTGAAATATTCTGTGGGGTTATTCTGTTTTACAATGTTTTAAATGTTCTGTTTCTGCAGGGTTTAGTGTGGACTGGTGGGCACTAGGTGTCTTAATGTTTGAGATGATGGCAGGAAGATCTCCCTTCGATATCATCACCGACAATCCGGATATGAACACTGAAGATTACCTCTTCCAAGGTATTTTCATCACACTTGCCGATGTATGTATTGGATTTCTGTCTCTGGCAACGTGACCCTGTGTCCCTTCCGGAGGACTCACGACTAAACAGAATGTCACTTCCGGTAAACGCAAACCTCGTGTTCCCTGCTAAGCCCATTTCAAATCCAGAGTGCGCCCTTACTTAAAACCAGAATCTACATTATTTAGGCATCCCTTTTTAAAAAGCGGCAGATAAAATATCCTTAGCTAGGTCAGAAATGACCTTATCTGGCTTGCTTTCTGAATGCCTGTTGAAATAAGGAAACCTAGTTTTTAATCTTCCCAGGGAGCATAGGCTATTGAATAGGCTAAAACTTAATAAATGAAGGAATCTTAGCAAGATGGAAACTGTACCGAGCCAACTGATTTATCTGTCCAGCCCACTTTTCTAGACGTTTTTGCCCTTTCTGTTTCTGTTGTTCTAAATCCTCGCTTTGCTTTGGTTTTTACTTGCATTTGATATTGCGATTCTGTTATTACCTTGGATTCATATCCTGCTTCCCCCACCCCCGTGAGGAAATGAAGGCAGCCTCCAGAGCCATTTTGTCCTCACAACGGTCCTGTGAGGTAGGCTGGGGTGAGAGTTTGCGGCTGGTCCAAAATCACCCAAGGAGCTTCATGGCCGAGTGGGGAGTAGAACTGGATCTCCCAAGTCCCCAGTCCAGCATCCAGCCCATCCCACCCTCTTACTTTAACTTTCTGGTATGGTGGTATTTATTTAATAAAACAATTGAATACATAAATATCTTAGAGATAAATATCTTAAAAGATATCTTAAATATCTTTTAAGATTGCCCTTCGCTAAACTAGGATAAAGGATAAATCACTGCCCTTCGCTAAACTAGGATAAAAGAGAAGTGGAAGATACCTTTGGATAGTCAAAAAATGGATGCAGCCAGGGGGACCCTCTTGTCAAAACAACATTTTTTTAAAAAGCTATAAACCAGCCATTCTTCATCCGCATTTCCCTGAAAGGTGGCAGAATTATATCCCTTTCTGAGTAGATTCTCCTCACCATTTTTCATATAGTTATATCAAATTTGTGTTTTATTACAAATGATATTGCAATAGAATGTTCTTTCCTTGTTGTGCTCACATGCTAAAAAATTAAGGTGTCTTAATTGTAGTATAGCACCAGGGCAAATACTGCAGAATGATGCTATTGTACAGCCCTGCATCTGTTAATTCTCGTCTGGCTTTCACCTGTTCATTACAGTGTATTTACTATAATCTGTTATGATAGGGAGTTGACCGGTTAGGAGCCAGTGTAGAAATTCAGTGTTCCTACAACAGCCCACCTTCAGAAGAGGCTTCTGGAGTCTGGCCCAGTCATGGCTCAGCGCCTCCGTTCCTCTTTCTTACTTGCACTCTGCAATTTTGTGTTACTTTTAATAATAACACGCTCTTTTTCAAATCCTTCTTTGCACAGTTATCCTTGAAAAACCAATCCGAATTCCAAGATTCCTTTCTGTTAAGGCCTCTCATGTCTTGAAAGGATTTTTAAATAAGGTAAGCTTTGCAGCCTCTTGTCTTTTGCTCCTCTCTTCTGGATTAAACCACATTCCTCTTTTGGCTAACTTCTCATTGCTTCCTCTTTTAATCCCTGAAGCAGTGCTTCCTTCCGGTCACTTGCTAGAAATTTCTCCTGGTTAAGAAAGCGGCCTGTAGGGCCCCCCATGGCATAATGAAGCATCTTGTGCTAACGGATGTCCTTGTTTCCGAAATAAAATCCATCTCCACAAAATAAACACCTTCAACTCAGTTCTAAATATTTGTGCTTGTCCTTATTGAGGAGTTATCAAAGGCCAGGCAGACCTCACCTGGAATACTGTGTCCAGTTCTGGGCACCGAGATTTAAGAAAGATGCAGGTAAATTAGAAAGGGTCCTGCAGAGGGCAACAAAGATGATCCGGGGTTTGGAAACACTGAGAAGAGACTGGGAGAACTGGGCATGTTCAGCCTTGAGAAGAGAAGACTGAGGGGGACATGAGATCCCTTGTTAAGTGCCTCAAAGGCTGTCACAAAGAGGAAGGTCAAGATCTCTTCTCACTGATCCAAGAATGCAGGACACGGAATAATCAATTCAAGTTGCAACAGCCCAGATTCAGGCTGGACATCAGGAAAAGCTTCCTCACTGTCAGAGCAACATGACAGTGGGACTAGCTGCCTGGAGAGGTGAGGGGCTCTCCCACACCGGAGACATTCAGAAAGAACCTGGGCAGCCATCTGGTGTAACTTGGATGGTGTAACTTGGTGTCCTGCAGTGGCAGGGGTTGGACTCAACGGCCTTCATGGCCCCTTCCAACGCTGCTGTTCAGTGTTTCTCGTTTCTTGTTTATGATTCTAAACAAGACAATCGAACATTTCTTATAAGCCCTCATTTAAGTAACCACATTTGTCCAAGTAGTACTTGGGTAAGGTCAGTTAGATACATAAGGTCTTTGTGGAAGGGCATATGATTATACGAACGTCAATTTGGAGGTAGTTCCCAGTGACTTCCGCATGACTTACTGATACTCCATACCGTATGTTTGCTTGCCCTTCCGCTTTGCTGTCGTTTAATAATGAAAAAAGCAATTTTACTCTTGCCTCTAGGATCCCAAAGAGAGGCTTGGATGCCAACTACAAACTGGATTTTCCGACATCAAGTCTCACACATTCTTTCGCAGCATAGACTGGGATCTGGTAAAGCTCGTTATTTCAGTTCAGCTTCATTTGTTTCCTAGCACGATGATGGCCTTCGAGTTTGAAATGTTGCGTGCAGGCATTTCTTACGAACTTCCTGAGCGCTTTGTCAAAAATCTCAGAGCTGTTGCTTGTCAGGGCGAAATTACTGCAGAAAAGTGGGTTGTCAGTCACAGCTTCAGTGGCTGAGAGAGCCAGGCCCTCCTGTACTAATTTTATGTTTGTATAGACACTTGTCCCTAGCCCATTAGATTTAGTTTAGTCTCATCATGCAGGATTACTCAAGAGTAGGTCCCCTTGTCAGAAGGGAAGCTTTACTATGCTAGTCTTTCCATGAATAGCAGCCTCTTTGGGCTAGCCACACCGATCCAATGTTTTTTCTTCTGGTTGGGGTAGTAGTTAAGCTTTGCAGTCCTTAGCATTTCCACCCGGAGAATAGCGTTCCATAGTAAGTGTGTTTAGAACTGTAGCCCTTGGTGAAGAGGTTTTAGATTTGGTGAGTGATATAATATTTTTGACAGCTGTGTTCTACTTAGAGTTCTGGAAGCATGGCGGTATTTCTCTCGTATTTGTGTCAGCTGCTTCTGTAGACTCTTGAGTGCAGGGTGAATTGTGCATTTTAGTACATTGTGTTATTGCTCAAACTGCCTCTCCGGCAAAGCTCGGTTGTTATATGTGGGAGGGCACGGAAAGGGTCCACTTCTTCCTTTGTGCAAGAGATCGGCCGCTGTTGATAAGTACTGGCATGCCCCGAAATAGACCCCTATTTCAAAAAGCCAAAACTGCAGGCACAGACTTCGTGTCTGTAAAAAAAAAACGTTTTGCGTTCAGCTGAACGAATCATACTTTCTAACCCGTGTCCTTAGTGTTGAAGGCACTGTGAAGGCGTCTTGCAACAGGTACGGCCGGAACCCAAGAACGTCGACGCTAGTTCGATGAGTCTAAGATTTAGACTGATTTTTTTTTAGGCACTCCAGCCCCCATCTGTCACACCGTACAGCAAAGGTTATCAGTGCAAGATGGGGCCAGGTGCTCATTCGTGCAAAGCAGCTAGTGAGCCTTCGCTGGGCAATTCCGAGGATCACAGCCTGTTTTGTTCAGTGTGTACTCTTTCGTTGTCCTCAATGGCTTTTGTTTCTGGGATTTGGGCTCTGAAAAGCCAGGAGCTGCTGATCAACCTGCCCGGTGAACAATGCAGGTGAAATTCACGCAAAATTTAGCATGGAGGTGTTTTATTATTTATCTGTCCATCCATTTATCTTTTGCATTCGTATGGCGCCCCATAGCCAAAGACTCTCTGGGGTGCTCACAGTGCAGTATAAAATACAAATAGAAATAAAAGCAATAGCGAACCGAAACCTTAAATAGGATTAAAATACAATATAAATACAACAAATCCATAGAACAGGAGGAAATAGACACAATAAACCAATATCAACAACCAATAAAGGAATAAAACAAAGCTGCAAACCAAGCCCAATCTGAAAACAAATACTAAATAGAAAAGTCTCGACTTGGCGCTGAGAGCAAGACAAAGCAGGAGCCAGTCGTTCCTCGCTTGGAAGAGAATTGCACAGGTGAGGTGTGACAGCAGAGAAGGCTCTTTCCCTGCCAACTCCCCCCCCCCCACTGTTACGTTTTAATTGCTGCTTCTCCTCCTTTAAGCAGTATATACACAGTCCAGAACACTGTTAATTTGGAGTGTCAAAAGCTGGAGCCACTGATCGTTCAGGATGCATGACCCCCGCTCCCCAAAAAAATCTCAACACCTGCTTCAAGGTCAGGGTTGTCCAAAATAGTGGGGGCCTTAGTGCGTTAGCATGAGAGGAGAGCCCCCAGTTTTGGGATACAAGCAAGTAGAAGCTTAAAGCTTCTGCAAGCAAAAGACATTGCAGCCTGTTGTGATGTTACAAGGAGGACTGTCACTGGAAACAGTTGGGGACCATGCGCTGCTAGTAACCTAAATCAGGGCTGCTCAGTGAAGTCTGTCTGTGACAAGGACATCAAGGGCTGTGTCTTGGAAGAGCTTACAAAATCCATAATTAATCTTCACAGGGCATGTGAGCATTGCCACGTGTGAAGCTTCTGCTCCTTTTCCAGATCTATTTATTTACGCGCCATCATTTGTACTGCTTGGCTTCAGTAAACAACCCCCCCCCCCACCAGTGGCAGCTTAGCAGAAATTCGGGAAGCGGTTGGGAGTACCTTGGCTAGCAACAGCCACAACAAATACTTCCAGTGGGTGTCGTGTTCATCTGCGGCAGCAAAAACAGTGTTGTAGCATCTGGCAGATTAAAGGTGCCGTTTCTATGCAAGTTTGGATTGTGTTTTAAAGGGCTACAACTTCTGATGTGCCCCCTTTTGAATACACCTCTGATTGAGAAGGTATTTCACAAGGTGCAAAGCCAGACCCTAAAACAAGTCCATTTATAATTAATCCATTAATAGCACATGATTTGCCACCCTTATTTCTGAACCAGACAGAGGTGTTAGGTGTATTCTCACGCAAGCTCACCTGGAAGTAAGGTCCACTCAATGGAGTGGAGCTTACTTTTGAGTAAACGTGAACAGAGGGGGTTTAGAATGTAAGCCACCTTGGTAGCATTTTTACCTTAAACGACGGCCTTAAAATTAAAGTACTCTGCAAATGCCGTCAGTATGCCAAATAGTTAAATTCTATATGGTAGCTGAAATGTAAGTGATGCATTTGATGTTGTTATAGCAGATTAAATTATGTTGAGCTTCAGTAAGAAGGTAAATGCAACATAGGATTCATTTTCCCCATTGTTGTTTTTCTCTGAGGAGAAGAGATGGCAGATCCATTTACTTCAAACTTTTTTTTTTTTGCATGCCTTAAAAGCTTCCAGGAATTTTATATCTTTAAAAATCTTTATATGACTTGGACTGTAGTCCACAAAAGCATGAGATAATGGATCTGGAAGGAAGGAAGGAAGGAAGACAGGAAGACAGACAGGAAGTACACTAACAGAAAGAAAGGAATGGTGTAGGTCATCCAAACTCCACCTTGGCCAGTGGAAACCCAGCTTGGCTCGGAGGCCTTCAGCAAGCCAGAGAACAGAGACGAGGGATTTCCAAGAGACCAGACTCTGTGCTCTGTATAGTACAAGTTACAGAAAACCCACAATCCTCTGCAAACTGCCTGCTTCCTCTGCTCCTAATTGTGCTGGCGATGGCTGTGCTGTGAACCAGCCGTGCGCGTGTGTCTCTCTAATCTTGGGCTGTTCATAACGTCTGTCACACTTGCCCCCTTCAGCTGGAAAAGAAGCAAGTGACCCCTCCGTTCCAGCCCCAGATCACGGACGACTACGGCTTGGATAACTTCGATACGCAGTTCACCAGCGAACCCGTGCAGCTCACTCCAGATGATGAGTATGTTTTCATGTTGCTAAATGTGCTATCCAGGAAGCACTAATTATTCAGCTTCAGGAGAATGCGAAGCAGATTTTGCATGCATTAAGCTTAATTAGGCTCACTATTAAAAGGCGATCGTATCAGCTTTTGTGGCATTAGCAGGCATTGTAAGTGTATGACATCTTGCTTGAGGGAGAGCCCGGCATCTGAACTAAAGGTGGACACTCTGTTCTTTGGGCCATTAAGACCATAAGAAAATGCCCACCTGTATGGAAACGTAGGAGAAAACCCACATTACTTCATCTTCTCTGCTTCTGTGATCATTGGAATGAGGCCGTTCGCATGCCACCCAAAATGTGTTTATAGTCGAGTCGTACGAGGAGTCAGGATGCAAAAGTTGCCTCATTGGGACATTCATCCATTGTGCTGCCATTTTTCCTTGTGCCCCTAAAATCTGGAGGCCCACTAGAGGCGCCATTTTGAAAATGGGCCATCTCTGTATTTTTTCTTTAGTATTCACCTTTATACGCTGCCTTGTCTGCTACAAAAGCCATCAAGGTGGTGGGCAACCCTTTAAACAAGAGAAAAGGGCGAAAGGAAGGCACAAAATAAAACAGAGTATTAAACAGAGTATCAGCAAAGCAGTGTCTGGTCACGCAAAGAAGCCCTCCTGAGACGAAACATAGAAACAGAGCGAGCGAGAAGGGGTCTCCCGGGCCATCTAGTCTGACCCCTAGCTCCAGCCGGCTCCGCTTACGACATGCCCACCACGAAGATGCAGCACAGTGTTCAGGCCTTCCTGGCTTCGAGGAGCAGGAGGTTTCCCAGAAGGAGTGCCACCGTATGGAAGGTCCTTATTTGGGTGGGCGTTTTGGGGGCCCTGGCGGAGCCGCTGGACCTCGGTGACAGGACTTGTTGGGAGAGGAGGAGGATCTCTGTCAAGGAGTGTTTCACAAGCGTCCACCACGGACTCTTCCAGTCCCCATCAAGAGCCGTACTGTACCAAAGCGGTGCTTCACACCCCTGGCCTGCTCACGTTGGTGGGATTGGCACCTGTGGAGTGTGAGGAACCTTCTTGAGCAGAGGTGGGGCATCTTTCGGGGCCCAGCAGCCAGACTTCGCGTCCACGCTAGATGTTCAGGCAGGAGTTCCTCCTTCCTCCTCCAAGGCCCCTTTTCCTCAGAAATGACCCCTGTGATCTCATGGGTCAGGGTCATGCTGCTGAATCCTCTTTGATAGACCGCCTCGTCCTTGAAGGATATCGTCCTTGAGCTCGACACTAAGCCTTTTTCTGGCCTTGCGACATTTAGGGAGAGTGACACAGAAAGATGCTTACCCACCCATTTAGACATGGCTACCTCCCCTTTTTGGGAAGAGGGAATGCCAGTTCCGGGCTTTAAAATACTGCCTTTCCAACTCTGTCGCTCTGTACAATGCAATAGTCCGTACCAATGACTTCTTGAATAGTAAGCATTGCTTGTCTGCATTCTCCAAAGCATGAGAGCAGTTGCACGAACAAACTAAATGGAAATGTGTTTTTCCATTTGCAGAGATGTAATAAAGAGAATAGACCAGTCGGAGTTTGAAGGATTCGAATATATTAATCCACTGTTGCTGTCAGCTGAGGAAACAGTATGAGAGCTTGGCATCTCCATAGAGGACAAACCATGTGAATGAACTTTGACATTTAATCCTTAACAACAGTATATGCATGCAAGGCTGGGGGTAAACTGTAAGGTTTTAAGTGGAAACCAATGATGAAAAAATTGCTGCTGAAAAATCAAAACAACATGATTTTGGTGGGTGTCTTCCTCTATTTTTTAAAAATAAAGTTTGGGGCACTGACAGAGCTGGCTTCACGAAGAAATCTGCATTTCGTGCCTGCTTCATCAAGGATCAGTGGTTCGTTGCATCCTTGGGAGAGAGAGATTCCAAAACACTTTCGAAGTGCATGTTTCTGATGGACATTTTCATGCAACAGCCTCCTAGAACAGTGTAACATCCTGAAGAATAAAATTGTTAGTGGTGTTGAAGCTTACTTTAGATGCCTTTTTTTCACAAGTGGTACCTATCTTAAATGTCTGTGTGTGTGTGTGTGCACACATATGTATTTATGTATACATACATGCACATGCATATAGACTGAAGAAATAAAAAGGAGTTGTGTTTTATTAGCAGTTGGTAACAAATTTGGGTACGGTATTCAAGTGCCTAAATGGATAAACTACATAAATTATTCCATATTTGGAACACTTGATAAACCCCTGGTCATTTAAAAATAAGTTCTCATTATTTAGAAAGTGTTTTACAGATGGAACATGCAACTAACAGCTGCTATCTAATTTTTAACTTCACCAAATTTTTTAAAGGGACAGAGGTCTCAGCAATAACAATTCCGAATTAGAACCGATCGACTTAAACATCTGGATTACGCTTAATGCAGAAGAAAAAGTTACCAAAACCTTGTTAGAAAAATTAAATTTTTGCACAGTGGATTTCTGAAAATACTTGCGCAGTGCCTATGATGTGTTGTGTGTTGTATACTAGATTTTTGAATATTTTTATCAATGCAATATTCAGAAGGATCAATGGAAACATAATGGATCACAGCCTTCGTTTAAAAAAATCTAGGCAATCCATCAACCATTTTTTTCTGATAAAGCACACCTCCTACTTAAAACTTGGCTTTGAGATGTTCTGCTTATATTGTTGACCGGCTTTTAAGAGGATGTTTTGGTAAACACAACCTTTATCAAAGCAGTAACTTAGCGATGGAGAAACTGAGCAGATGTATACATACTGTATGACTATAACATAAAATATGTCTATTTCCTCTTTCGATAACCAGGGGAATGTTCCATCAGGTTAAATGCTCATCAGCTTTGGGAATCAAAAACGTGCCCATTCATTTGAGGACAAACAAGCGTGTGTTGTTATCGAAAACCTTTCAGAATTATCAGCAAGAGGCAGTATTTCATTTTTAGCTTCTGAGTTAGCTTCTGGGGAAGGAATTTCTGCTGAAAAGAGCGAATCCCTGTGTGCCATGGAATCTCACCTAATTTGGTATAAACCTGCAACCGTTCTCTCATTACTTTTCTTGTATAGGTTTCTCAGGGTACAGCATTACCTTAGGTGCTGAACACGAAATCTGGTTGCGTTGACATCCATGAGGTGCTAGGATAAGACTGCCAAATCATGGTATTGAAAAATCTTTCCAAGAACCAGCACCTAAGTCTATATTTTGTAGGCCCCTTCCCTGCCCACTGAACTAACGCACATCTGTGATTATTCAATTTTATTAGCCCCGTCCAGAGCTGATGACCATTTTGCTCCGGGCGGTACCTTTTTTTTTTTTTTTGTACTAAGAGATGTTCTAACCAGCACTAAAGTGATTTAATAAAGTTAGAAGCACTTTCCTCCACACTTGGGATTTAGATAATTAAGTCACCTAGCGCCAAGAGGGAATCCTGTTTTCTTTGCAAGTGAACCACAAAACGGTTTTGAAAACCATTTTCCTTCCTCCGTGAATTGTTCTGTGTACCCTGGATGTTCGGTGTCTCTGTATCTTGGATTTACAACTGAGCAGCTGGTTTTCCATGGTGATACGATCTACGGATGCCGCCCGGTCCTGGGACAGAAGGACCAGGCAAACAGAGGGGTCTTTGCCCTGCCCTTTTGTGGTATCAGAACATTAGAGCAGAACGAGCGAGTGGATACACAGACTTGCTCAGACATAAAGGAACAGGTCCTTGATTTCTTTACAATTTAAGGCATTTACAATGTTGTTGTGTTGCCAAATAAGTTGCTGGTTACGAGTGAGTTGCTCATGTGCAAATGTATGACTTTAATGTCCTGTCCATGACGAAGGGGAATTTTTTTATATAAAGTTCTTGTTTTATAAATTAAAGAAAAATGAAGGATGTAATTAAATGTGTGGTTAAAAAAAAACCTAATATATTGCAAATGGATCTGGTAATGATATAATTGTCTTAGTATGTAAATGAAATGTAAATGAAAACACTCTAGCTAATTTAATGATTGTAAAACAGTAAATATGTTCTTGTAGTTTTGTATAATTAACTAGTTGAGATCTTTGGCCAGTTTTATTTGTGCAAAAGATGGTATACTAGCCCGTAAACCGCTAAGATCATTTATATTCTTGCACATCTATTAAAGACTTTAATGAAAAAATTGCCTGTTTTGCTAAACGAAAACCTTGCCAACCTAATTTGCTGTTGAGATCAACTTGGTATGTTCACTGATAACATACTCAGAAGCACTTATGCCCAAAGAACTGTAGGCTTTGATTGTTTTAGCCCAAGAGCCTGCAGCTTTGAAGGAATTGCTATGACGAAAAGCAGCTCCTATTTTGGACCTTGTTTCTTAGTTAAAATACTTTTTCTTTCCTGAGCAGTAGTTGTAGGATCAACATTTGCTGTAAATGGTTTAACAGGTTCTACTGTTTCATGTATCACATCTGCTTAAGGTATTTACGGGACTATACAGTAAGCTTGCTTCTTTGGCGATGTCTCCATGAAGTACATCTTAAAAGAGCATAAGGAAGCATACTGAAGAAATGCGTTTATTTAAAACAGAGGAAAACTTGCAGCTCCCGTTTTTTATTGAAGGCTGCTCCTGAGGGACAAACAAATCATCTCAGTGGCTTTTAATTTTCAGTAAGTGAGTCATTAGGGACCCCCCCCAAAAAAAAACATTTCCTTGCTGAACTTTTAAATTCTGTTCAGTGAATAGTCCATCCGCGTATCTATTCCTTTAGAAACCGCTTCTTCAGTACTGCTTTTGCAGTCAGACACCATGCTTCTACAGGTACCTGCAGGATGGACCTCTACGCACTAGAACTTAAAAGCACAGCAAAATATTAACTGGGACTTGACTCTCCTCTTTTTTAAACTCTCTTGCTACTCCCTAAAGCAGATTGCTTTGTTGCTGGTCGTGTTGCCTCTCCTCCTGTAACACAGATCCTCCTTAGTTACCAAATCACATCTTCTGTGCTTTCAGACAAGCATTTAGCAAGATGATTATCAAGGTCCAGCGTTGACATTCTGCGAATCAGAAAGAATCGAAATGATCAGACCGGCAGATAAGATCACTGTAATGCGTCTACCGAATGTCTAATTTTCTTTAAGAGTGAGGATTAGCAGGCAGGGGGTGGGGGCTGGAGGCCCACATGGGTTGGAAACAGAGGCTGTGTGCTCTGACCAGCTTTGAGGCAACTGAGCTCTTTGTTTTGCTAGGTGCTGGCTTCCAAGTTTGACCCTTAGGACAAGCGGCAAAGAAAACCACGGCGCTCGGGTCCTTCCGGCAGCAGCAATCTGTCCTCTTGGTTGCCAGCACCACCAGCTCTTACGAAGCATCTCCTCGGGTTACCAAACCCTTGCCAGACAAAGCTTCCATCTTGGGCCAGTGCTGACTGGATTTCAGGAAATCGTATCAGTTTAAACAGAGCAGCACAAAATCATCACAAACTTGCACAAGATGTCTCCTCGCTCATTTGCTGGACTGGATGTCAGCTCCTAAACCGTAATTCCGGTCAGGTGGATTCCCAATGCTAAAGTAGATTGGCGGAATGACCAGGAATTGGCTAAGGGAAGGGGACTTCAGGAATTTCAGCCTCTCTGCAGATCCAGACTTCTAGAAGACCTTTTTGCTTCTCCAGTGAAGTAGTTCACCAATTCTTTATGGGTTTTAGTCACAACAGAATGGGTACCTACAATGCTGCCCCTCAACATGCTTTTTTGGGGATCTTTACAAGACGTGGGTGGAGAGAGCGGGTCGCATTCTGACAGGGCCTCACAGGACCATAGCCTGAAGCGCTAGTGACCTGGATGGTCCAAACCTACATGAATTTTCCATCTTCTGTTGCAGGATTCTCTGCTCCATCAAGATTCCACCTATGTCAGCCAACATGGAAAGGTGTATCAAAAAAGTGAAGGAGAGGAAGGAAATGAGGAACTCAAAGTCTTCCCCACCACCACCCTCTGTGTTGGAAGAATTCTAGGGTTGGAGAAGCAGAAGCTGGGGAAGAAAGCTCCAGACCCTGATCCAGTTGGATTTCTTAGGGCCAACTTCCAGGAGAGGGAGGCAGGTAAGGAGAACTTTTCGCTTCCAATTTGGCTGAGTTATATCTACTACCTGAGCCATCATCCACCAACAGCCCTGGCAAATGTTTACATTTGTACAGTTTGTACCTTGACATGCAATATGTAAAGTAACCCCCCGTTTATTGATTTATTAACACTTCTGTTCCACTGTTTTTCTTGAATCTGAGGTAGCTTTCATACTCCCATGCATGTTATCATCACAGGAGCCTGTGAAATATGTTATCTGGAGAGCCAGTGACTGGCTCAGAGTCCCCCAGTCATGGTTGCATGCGAACTTGAATCCAGTTTTCCCAGTTCCCAGTGTAATATTCTTACTGCTATGCTACTCTGCGTGTCTTGCCTGGAAGAAGGGAGCTGGGACACAGAGGCCTGGTTCTCAACTGTGCTTGTCATCATCCGATTCTGGGCTGGCATGTTAACCCCCTTGGTGTGCCATGGAGGAAAGGAGTCTCTGTGACTTACTTGCCCTGCCAGAGTTGTGCAAACCGGGCAACTGGGACTCAGTCAATTTCATACCTGGGAAGTTTACCTGGGAAGCCATCCCTGCAAAGATGCAGATTAAAGGCAAGACGTCCAGTTCATCCTGAATGCCTTCAAAGACGTCAGGACGTTCTGTGCTGAGATATTTTCGAGGACTGAACAGCATTCTGGGATTATACCACGCTAAGTAGTACGTGGTATAAACCCAGGTATGTGTTCTACGTCGTTTGCTAAATAGCTAAGCAAAACCCAAAGCAAATCTCTAGTTATCCTCACATGAAGAAACTCTGCAGAATGGGCACCAGTGTCTCAAAAGTTATCCCAGGAATTCTTGGGAGACTATCATGTCCTTATTCACCAACCTTCTAGGTTTTGTTTTCAGTGGCCACAATTCCAGATCTCTCTGCTTCATCTGATGGGCCTCCCTCAGTTGCAGTTCTGCTGACAACTGCATTGAAGATCCACACACACACACACACACCCCCCAACAGACTCTGCTTTCTTGTGGGACTAAGCTGAAGCACCCCAGGGAGAACGCAAGTACACACTGTGTGTGTGAAGCCTTGGGAGCGGCATAAATTTTAGGCGGCGCTCAACCCTTTCCACTCTTGGAAAGAAGCTTCCAGGGCTGAGTAGACAAGGCAGCTGCTTTGGTCATTTTTAGCAAAACCAAATGGTTATTCTGCCGGTGTTGATCAGCAGTGCCTCCTCTTTCGGCCAACGTGCTAAACTGGACATGTTCACCTCTTCCAGTGATGTTTGCAGGAGAAGAGTGTTCCAAAAAGTAGTTCTCCTTATACGGAGCTTCCTGGACTAAGTACAGCACCTGTGTGACCTCATATGAGACTCACTCCTGGGTAACTTCCACCGGAGATGGGAAAAGGAACACTAGGCCAAACACTTGATGGAGGTTATCCATAGTGGATGGAGGTTATCCAAAATGACTGGAACCTCTTCTATTTGAGGGCATCGTATCTCGTCCCAGATCAGCCTAAACATTCATCTAGGTTAGCCTCTGCTCAAAGTTCTCCAGGATTTTACTCCCTATAGACTACTAACTCTCTTCCGTTCTGCCTGCTAAAGTGAACATACATTTAAGGTCTGTCCAGAGTATCCATTTAAATTGCCTTTTTTTTTTTTGCAAGCTATGTGAGAGCTTTGCCTGTCAACGTTTTGTTTGTTTATTAGGAATAGAGGGCTCAAACTGTGACGCTTTCAGTGTTTCACTTCCAACTATATAAACATGGAACTGGCTACAGAGTTCAAAACCTTGAGTGTGTTAGTTATGTATTTAATGGTAGCATGTCTGTCTGCTGTGCCAAGCTGGGAAACAATTGTGGTGATGGGTGCATACACACACACACAGTGTTAATGCTGTTAAGTTGTTCCCATAGTGTAAAGTGGTTCTCAACATGTTTCAGTGCAGCCCTGCTCAGGAAAAATCGGCCAGTTACCCCCGTACTGACACATACATGCAATTTTCCATGTTCGGCAGGAAAAGTTGTGTCTCCCACAGAATGAACCCCCATTTTTGTGCACCCCACGAGCTGGGCTGCGTTTCCCCCATTTCCTCATTTTGGTTGTGAGCCCCTTGCTTGTTTGTTTTTAAATGGCTTTTCTGCTGCACTGATCTGAACTCAAGTAATAGAGTGACTTTTACTTACGTTCGTGTAAAGCGTATCTGACACATAGGACACCGGTCAAGAGTCAGAACGTGATCCTCTGTCTTTTCCTGAGCAGAAAGCGATTCTTGTGCAGGTAATCTTGATCCGTCTTCTTTACCTAGTGCCTTGGGTTGTATCAACACGCTGTTTTCTGAAATTTCATTCTCTCTCCTGCTTTCCGCTTCACTCTGTATAGTAGCCCCTTTCCAAGGTGCCGAGTAGCTCTGCATGGTTGAGGAAGAAAGTCCTGGCGAACTTTGCCGGGCAACACACTTCTCTCTCTCTTCCAGCTCCGTGGACCGTTTTGGGCCGTCTCTGCTTCTCGATTCCTCCGTGGTTCTAAGAGGAACTTGCTTAGAAGCAGGGGAATTGACTCCGAATCTCTCATCTTCACTGTTTTCTCTATCCATTAAACAGACGGTTTCATTTTCAGAGTTCTGATGATTTCTGGAATCATTTCTTTCGGTACCTTCTCTGCAGTAAAGTGGAAATGGAGCCCATTGGAATTGCTTTGTCCCAGCCTTAAAAGTTTCTGGTTCTGGTGGAGGATTTGCAGTTTGAGAGTTCTGCAACACAGACAAACTCAAGTTCTCTTAAATGTGTAGCCTCTCCCCAGAATACAGAAAGGCCAACGTAACAAGTAAAGTGTTGGTTTTGAATATGCAAAATGCAGGTTCCTACACATGGAGGTTCACTGGAGAGGTCCGAGTAACCTCCTGTGTATTCTGGAGGCTGTGGAGTATGGTTAGAAGCATCTCCTCAGCTAACAAGCCCAGTTTTTTAGCCAAGCAGTGCTGAATCAGGTATGTGCCTGTCTGATCCTTACGAACTGAGTCAGAGGCCCTCCTGAAGGAACTATCCCTTGAAGAGGTGAGCGGGATGTCAAGAAGGGCCTTTTCAGTGGCTGCACCCCCACCTCTGGAATAGACTCCCCAAAGAAGTGCAGCTGGCACTACCATTGCTAGTGGACCATAGGCTGGACATGCACATGGTGGGCATGTCGTGAGCGGAGCCGGGGGTCAGACTAGATGGCCCGGGAGACCCCTTCGGACTCGCTCTGTTTCTATGTTTCTAGTGTTTCAAAACCACATGGAGACATTTCTATTTTCCAGGTATTTACATAACTGATTTGTATTGCTTTATATTTGTGAATTTTAAACTGATGTCTTAAGCTGCTATACCTTATCCGTATTGTTGCAGCGTAGTCTTTTATGGAGCTATTTATTGTTGGCTTTAATGGAAATATACACCGCCCAGAGATCCCTAACAGGGCTATAGGTGCGGTGTATAAATTTTAGAAATAAAAATAAAGAGAAATTTCTTCCCCAGACACAGCTAGTCCTCCACAAGTGAAACTATATATCATATCACAAGAGGAGATACTTCCCAGAATTACAGACAGCTTGGGCCCATTTCAACTTACTCTTTTCTAAAATAATACAGGGATAAACAGCAGTACAAACTTCTTCCCATTGTATAAGATTATTATCGAAGGAGCTAAGGAGAATGAATGAGGTCAGAAGCCTGATATATTCCCTACTATCAGCATCCTACAAGCCTAGTCCGTACATATTCACTTGTAAATTATTTTCTCTTGCTTTCCCTTTCTGCTGAATGAAAACTTTGTTTGGTCTTAAAGCAGTATTTTAATGCTCATTAACAGCCTTTTTCTAAACCTCTTTACCTTTGTGTGAAATTTGGGAAGGCTGACCACTTTTTCTAAGTTTGAGAGATTCAGCTGCGGATCCACGGCCCTGAGTAATGTTATCCACGTGTTTTCAGCGTCGCTTAAGTCTTCCCTTTCAAACCAGGAAGAGCTGCTGGCAGGTGCTCTACAAGACAGAAAATTCTCCAGAATCACATCACAATCCCTACGTCACCCAGCGTAGCTCTAGTCACCTCAACAGAACCCCAGAACTATACAATTGTGCAACAATAATGGCTGTTGTATGCTAAAGCCAGTGCGAATGACATGAATTGGCCTATGAAGGCAGGGAAACAAAATCCGCTTCATTCCTGGTTTTTCCCACCCTCCTTTAGGGATGCAGGGACAACTTTCTTCTCTCCCCAGTAACCTGAAGTTTGCATCCCAGCAAAATCCAGATTTGCCCAGTTTGTTGTTAGATCCTCTTTATCGCTTCACCCACAAAGAACACCAAGTTTCGGAGTGTGTTAACTGAAAATGGAAACACAGGCACACACCTCTGTGTCCTTTCCCTGTCCTCACAATGCCTGGGTTAAGCAACCCTGGAATTTGCCACCGTTACGTCCAAGCTGACTTTTTCTAAACGGTGCTGCAGGGTTCAAGCATTCAGTGGAAACTTCCTGCTGATCAGGGACCCCTTTTGGGAGAAGGAGAAAGTTTGACAAATATACCTCCTTGAAGCGAGGCTTCTTCCCACATTTCACAAAAGGGACGGCAAAGCTGGGAGAGAAGTTAAACAGGCCCGGCTTTATGCTGCGATTGCCATGGCAACCAGCATCACTGGTACTCACTCGTAGTTTCAAAATGCAGATAATCAAGTAATTTCATTAAAATTCACTGAAATTATTCCACTGATTATCATGCTTGCTTTTTCCATTAAGGAAAGTTAGCTCAACTTGACTTGGTACAGACTAATTACACATTATTGTATTTTAATTTTATTGTAAAAAGCAGCCGTGTTCCACAGATGGATGGAAATGTCTTACTATTTCAAGCCATAGTTAAGAAACTCCAAAGACTGGGTTTAATTTCTGTTAGAAGCTTTTCAAAAAGACCTTGGTTGGGAATAAAAAGGGGCTGAACTTGCCTATTTCCAGCTCCCTTTTCTATTACAGCCAGGATCATTAATTTTCTACCCCCAAATCACTAATTCAGATTGCAATCCACCCACCTCTTTCCATCCCTAAATGTGTGTTAAAAAGCTGCCAGAAGGAAAATCATCCATGTCACTCTTTTTCTTTCTTTTTTATCGGCACAGGCTGAGCTCAAAGGGTTTTCTCAAGGAGGCAACTTTGAGAAGTTAAACCTCAAATGCACGCCTGTGGGTGACTCTGCTGGGAAAGGTAAGGCCAGATGCGGCTGGATGCTGGCATTTTTTTTACTTTACCTGTGTAACAAGGGGCAACATTCTCACAAAGCTCTGCTTTTGTAAAGCTGCAAGGGTCTCGCTGCCTGCCTTTGGCATCTGGGCAAGGCAACTGGGGTGGGGAGCCTATTCCAGACCCTTTGGCAAGCAGCGAGCCCTGCGGTTCTCACCAACAGGACTGTGTCACCCTCCAGGGCTAACTTCCTTGCTAGCTCAAGTGGGAGCTAACAGTGTGTTAGTGGGCGGTTGTGCAAGGCGAAGTCTCTCTCTCTCTCTCTTTCTCTGTCCCCTTCTGCTTCACTCGGCTGTTCTCTTTTTGCTTTTTTTCCAAAGCTGCGTTCTCTTCCCCAGTGTAGTCTTGGATGCAGGAAATTTCAAAAATGCAGAAAAAGCAGGCATTGTTGCTTTTCCGTTCTGTGTGTGCTGGAAACGCGTCCAGTCGCATTTGGGTGGTCCAGGGAGAGAGGACAGTGTGGCTGATGCCCCTCACGGAGCAGAGGGGCCGGGTGGGTGCAGGGGACGAACCGCGCAGGGGACGAGTTGGGCTCGCCCAGTGCAATCCTCGCGTAGTTCAGCAGGAGTTTTCCAAAGCAGCAAGTAAAATGGTGCAAATGATGCTTTTGTAGATCAAGATGCCTACACGCCAGGGCACCCTTCCGCGCGCACCTTCTCCCTCAAGAAACACACGTGGGGCTGCATCTCCACCCACGCGCGTGTGCACGCGTCCCCCGGCTCCCGCTTCCTGCCCACACAGCTCCCTACCTACGTGCACATGCCCGCTATGTTATTTATTTATTTAGAGAATTGCTAGGCCGCCCCCATTCGCCGAAGCCTGGGGGCGGCTTGCCAATAAATCAATTAAAATACATAAATAGCAATATAAAAGGCATGTAACTATATAAAATAAGTCGCCCTGGCAAAATGACGCTCGAACAGAAAGGTCTTCGCCCGGCGCCGAAGAACAAACCGCACGCACGCGTGTGCGTGTGCACGCCTTTCCCTGCACCCACACGCAACCGCCCACCTCCCCCGACACGTGTATCGCCTCCTCCGCACCTGCACACGGGCGCGCGGGCGTGCACGGTTCACCCCCAAGCCCCCGCAGGCCGGCGGGCGCGCGCTTCCCCCGCCCCCGCGCACGTGCCCGCGCAGCCCCCGCGCCGCTCACCCGGGCCCCGCGGCCGGGGCGCCCCGCTTGCGCTTCAGCCGCAGCTTCCCCGCCGCGCCGCCCGCGCGCCCGCCGCCCTCCATGCGCGCCGCCCCGCGGGAGGCCTCCAACTCCCGGCGTGCCCCGGCCCGGCGTGCCCGCGCGGGCATGCTGGGAGTTGTAGGCGCGGCCTCCTCCGCGGGTTCCCTCCCGCAGGGCCCGGGGCGGCTCCCAACAGCCCTGCGGGGTCGGCCGCGCGGAGGGCCGGCGGCCTCTCGCTCTGCGCCGGCCCGGGACCAGGACCGGGGCCTCGGCCCGGGGGGCGTCAGGCCGGGCAGGGGCGTCGCCCCCGGCCGCCTTGCCCGGCGGGGAACCTCTCGGGAGAAGCCCGGCTAGGAAATAAGCCGCCCATTAACGTGTCAAGACGAAGCGAGATCCCGAAAAGGAAGACGCGCCTCCCATTCTGCACCGGCATTGCCTTTCCTGGTGCTAAGCGCTGCTACTGCAGGCAAGGCAAGGCAACCCGGATCCAGACATGACGTTAAATACCCTTTTATCTTCCCCCTTTACGCGGCTGCAGTGGGTTTAAAGCATGGCGGGGCCCCTAGCAATATTTGGCACAGGCCCGGTGCGTTGCATGCAGTGCAGAGGCAACTGCTGCATGGTTTGTTTTGCATCTTGCAACCCGGACCAGCCCGGCCATTTTGCTCCCGAAAGCCTCTCCCCGTTCCACATGCAGAATGTATTACTTTCTGCAGTTGTAACAAAACCTAAAGCAGTGGAGGAGAGAAAAGCAATCGTCGAAGCATAACAAAACAAAACAACTTGTAACTATTTAAGACATTCGTGCTTAAATAAACCAAAGGACTCAACAGGTCCATCTGTACATTGAATTGATACATGTATTTCAGCAGACTGCATAGTTAAATAACCATCTAGATGAAATAGACTGCTATAAGATGCACTAGAATCGTGGTTCTTGAATCTTACTTTAGCATCAGCAATAGCAGCACCCTCTGCCACTGCAGGCTGGTTTTTTTGGCGGGGGGGGGTGCTCAGGGAGGATTTAAGAACAGATCAAGGTTAAATGATTCATGAAAACAGGGCAGTTTGGGGGTTCCAGGACCCGCTTTGGGGTGAGACACAGCTCTGGGCTGTTGCTTCAGAACAAAAGAGGCCCTGTAAACCTAGAAGAAATCTGATTTTCAAGACTGGCTTGTGAGCAGGTGCAGCCAGACAGAACTTCATGCGAAAAGATAAACAGAAAAAATAAAATCCTGCTTTGTTTATCGATTTATTTGCTAGCATGCAGCTTATTTGTGCTAAGTCAGAAGGCTCTGGGTTTCTGACGAGGGAACACGGTTGCCGCTTCGTTTGGGAAACGTGGCCGGGAAGGACTGGAGTCCTGAATTAGTCGCTCTCCCAGCACAACAACCATGGCTTCAGCGCCAACTTACAGTGAGGCTAAGACTGAGTGCCGTCCAAAATACTCTGTCCTTGGCTTCCTTTATGCAACTGATCTACCTCATATTTGGACTTCCTCTTCTCCTGCCTTTGACTTGCCATTGCATGATCCACCTTTTCTCTTTACCTACAAATACAAGCAAGCATTTATCTGTTTACTACTAAGCCTCCTGTGCGGCATAATATTATAAAAGGATGAAGCAATTCACCTAAGCGTTCGTTTGTTTTACCATATTGCCCTCGACTTTGTTTATGGGCTGGTCAAACAAGCTCCTGTTCAGTTAATCACTTTATTTCTGCGGAGTCAGATAATGCTAGTTCTTTGATGCTGCCGTTCGTCCCAAGAGCCTTGAGAGGAGCATGTTTTTCATTTAGTAAGGCTCTGCCTAATAACCACAGCATCCAACGTGGGCATAACTTTCTGAACCCGAAAGATTATGGGCATCCAGTGAAAAGCCGGAAGGCCGTGGCGGCTAGGGTGGCTGGCTGATTAGATCCCTGATTTTGGATGTTTAAATGCGTTCTTCCTCTTCCTAAGGAGAGGCTGAGGCATCGCTGGGGAGTACTTTTTAGATGTCCCTGGCTGATTTCTCCATCTCCCAGAATGCCCCCTGGGGGCTCCCAAGACGCTCTTCCATCTTTGGAACTGTAGCCAGTGCAGAAAGAGCCAAGCAGGCTGGGATTCGGCTTGCTCTGAAGCCCCTCTAGCCAATGTTGGATGTTGGAAGGATTAAACCCTAAAACTCCGAAACCTTTCTGGGCAAGCGATGACTCGCTCTTCTGCTCCTGAAAAGGGAGCCCAAGGTGCAGTGCTAAGGTGCAAGGTGCTGAGATAGGATCAAGGGCCTTCAGGACTTGGCATGTTTTAATCTCGATGCAAATTACCCCCCATAGTGAACATAGCCATATCCTTACTCTGCAGTTTATCCCATTTGAACAAACGTTTATTGATCTTCAGTTGTAACAAGTTACTATTTTTTATTCTCCTTTGCAGGAGAAATGGTAGAGAGAAGCAGCGGTTTCTCAGAGAATTGCACGCACCGATCCTGTTCAGCTTCTGAGGCTCTTCGTGAGCGTGGGCATGTCCTGAGCGGAGCCGGCTGGAGCCGGGGGGTCAGACTAGATGGCCCGGGAGACCCCTTCTGACTCGCTCTGTTTCTGTGTTTCTGAAGACCTTTCTGAAATCGGTGTTCGCCTTCTCTCACACCACATGTGTTACTCATCCTGGAAGAAGAGACAAGGTGAGCTGTTTCCCTGTAATGAAGGTGACGTGCGTGTGACTTCATTTTACATGCAACTTGTCTTCCAGTCACTGTAGGATAAGCACGGACTGGAAAGTTACTGTGTGAAGGGGAATAAAAAGCTGATCATCTTTTTGTTGCCAGATCAGCAAAAGTAACACTTAAATTAATTGTTTAGTATAAATAATTAAAATGTTTATAAACATGAAAGGCAAAGTACTTGCCAAAGGAGGCAAAGTACTCAGAGGAGGGCCTTCTCTGCGGTGGCGCCCCGTCTATGGAATGTGCTCCCCAGAGAGGTCCGCCTGGCGCCATCGTTATTTGTTTTTCGGCACCAGGCTAAGACCTTTTTATTTAAACAATATTTTAACAACTTTTAATATCATCTATAGGTTTTAATTTGCAGCCAGGGTGAATCTGGATTTTATTTGTATTATGTTTATTTGTTTTATGTAAGCCGTCCCGAGGCTCAGGCGATGGGACGGCATACGAAAATTCTAAATAAATAAATAAAATATTAAAGTAACCCAGTCTCAACTCCTATGGAGGCTGCCCATTTAAAAAAATATTTTCCATTTTTCTCAACATCTGAAGAAACAGCTTCTTTAACAATGAAGGGGAAGAAGCTTCCTAGAATTTTCCCTAATCCCAGACTTAGCTCGTAAATCTTCCTCCAGTCCCTGCTTCAGACACTGTGCACCTTGTGTGGGTAAATCCATTTGTTTTACATTTGATTTACAGAGGGCTAATTTTATTTTCTCACAAAATGTTTAAACTGCCCCTCCTCTTTGCCCGTACATTTAAAAACCCTGTTCTGAATTACTTCTGGGGATCAAAATTGACTTAACAGAGCAGGGCTGTGAGGAGGGAAGAAAGAGAGGTGTTGCCACAGGGACCACTTTTGGCCGTGGCAGATGGTCTTCGTTCCTCTTGCTGTCCTCCAGCGGGAGAACCCAGCAAGCCTGATCCATCAGCTCTCTGCATCCCGCTGCAGAACCTTTTGTTCGTGGGGAGAATTGCTACGGCATGGAAGCTCGCAGATCACCATTATTTTTTTTTCTTCCCCCCATCCTGTTTTTTATATTTTTTTTAAAATAGCAAAAAACCATAAATGCAACACATCACAACAACAACAATACAACATAGAAAAAAACACAGTATTTAAAAAGGTAAATAATAATGAAGTGACTCCACCACCCCGGAGACCAATACTACCACCACTTAATTCACATAACAATAAATAATATATAACATACTTCAATTATATCTATATCCCCTCCAGAAATTCATATAATCTCGATTAGGTTTACGGCCTTTGCCTTCTCGCAGTACTGCTTTTGCAAAATCTTCCCAAATTTCATTATATTTATTTGCTTTCATTAACTCTTTTTAATTTTTATATCTGTCATTAGTTTATCATCAATTACCATATTCCATATTTCATCATACTATTCATGCCTTTGCAAAACCCAATACCATTATTTATTTTTTAAAAATTTCTAAATTTCTAAATGATGAATTTTTTTCTGAGTTTCATCATTCAGAAAAATCTGAGAAATTCAGAATCTGGGCACAGAAACTTGAAGCCCAGGCAAAAGAACTGGTATAGTTGTCTCTCCAGTGAAGTCGCACACCTCAGTCGGTTGTAAGGCCTTGTTGCTCGGATCTCCAACTATTTGGGGCGCTTCTGATATTTTGAGATATTCCTGAAACTGGGCACTATCACACATTAGCTGCTGTGTTTGGGGGAAATCAGGAGAGCTTTTTCTCTCACTTGCATTTACGTGTGCCTGAATGCGCATACTATTCTTTGTCCCTAATTTTCTTGTGCCTAATTTCAAATTCTCTCTCTCTCTCTCTCTCTGCCTCTTTCTTCCCTCTTTTGTTATCCCTGCCCATTTCTCTTTCCTTCTTTCACTTGGAGAGCCGTGGATTCACACGCTGGTCCAGGATACCACCTTGGATCCCTTGAGAGAAGGAAAATAGACAGGGTATGAATGTCATTCAGATAAATAATGCATCCGTTTGCAGCATATGGGTGTGCAAATTTGCCGTCTTAATGCAACTAAAAGTAGAAGAAATTAATGCCCAAGAAAACAGCATTCCCTTTTCGTCCACCCCAGAACCTTTTTTTAAACAGTGCAGGGGCTAGTAGGCAGTGTGTGTGTGTGGGGGGGGGGGGAGTTGAACCTTGCCTAAGGCAGCAGAATATCTTGAGATGGCCCTGAAACAGAATGAAACTTCATGAAAAGCAAATTGACTTCACGTTTACACATGGCACGAAAATGAAGAAAACATAAAAGGAAACTCCAGCACCAGGAAATAATTGCTTCATTGCCTCAAAGTTGCAGCTGTAAAAACAAAAATGAAAAGTGTTTTCCTTCCAGCACATGCTCTTTTTTTGAAACAGTGTTTGAATTCTGAAGGAGCTTTTTTTTTTAAGGTGGAGTGCAATCTACTTACCACTAGGTGGCACCAAATAATTAAAAATATTTAACGTGTCCTCTAATTAAATGGTGATCAAAGTCTTGCAGGCTTTTCCATATGTGTAATCATATGCATATACCATGAACGGCTGATATTTCTTTTAGAGTATTCTTTCACTATGTTACATAGAAAGGGGAAATTGTATGTAGAATAGCTTTACTGTGGTTTTTAATTTTTGCTTCAACGGGCAGGGCTTTTAAAATAACTCTGTTTTGCATTATAGCACACAAAAGTGAATTGGACAAACGCTCTGCTATGATATTTTTTAAGATTGGTGTTGTTCGATGTGTACCTGGCTGAGAACACACTGCTGCTTTGTATACTTAGATCCCAGATTTGCAGTGTGGCAGAAATTATACTGAAAAAAATAACACGGTAATGATTGAAAAAGGGATAGATGGATGCTTGGTTTATTCTTGCCATGCTGTTTCCTTTTATAAATAGCATTCCCACCTTCATTTCAGACTAGAAAAAGGTAAAGCTAAGGTTATGCCTAAGTACTTCCTGATGAGGAGCTCCAAAAAGGACATCGTAACATCAGGAAATAAGTTAATAACAATTCTGTAACAGAGGAGAATATTAAACAACCAGCAGGAAGCACACCCAAAGAGCAAGTTACGTGTCAGTGGATCTTCGAAATGCCATATCCATCTAAACCCATAGGTTCAGAGCAACGGAAGTTTTTTAAACACCTATGGAAAGTATTTCCATCTTTCCTTCTCTTCTGCTGTTTGTAAGTTTTTCTGCAAAAATAACTGTTCTGGGTATAGTTTCTCAGGAGACATATCAAGAGTTCAGAAACTAATGGAACTGAGGCTTGGGAAAAGGTTCTCTCCTTTGCTAGCCCTGCCTCAAATTCTGCAGTTTATGTTTATTTTTCTAAACAGTAGTTTATGTTTATTTTTCTAGATAGCAATTTCATTTCGAAGCGGATCTGAAATGTATGCACACGTGCACGCACACACACATGTGTGTGATAATCGTGTGAGTTGGCCAAAGAAACGTTTGCCAAGAAATGCCGTTGGGAACGTGCGGCCCGACATTATCGGTTGCACCCTGTCCAGCGAACCAAGAGATGGCGTGGAGTTCAAAGGTTTAAACAACCCTTGTGCAAGCCTTGATTGATTGTATGGTTATGGGAGGGTGGCTTAGCCTTCAAACAAACCGCAGTGGCTTGTTTCTGTTCTGACCCTAGCCAGTTCCCCTGTTTTAAGGCCTGCATGTGATTTGATGGTGGGTTCACAGGGCTGCACCGAGCTTGTGCTCACAGGGGAGGTCCGCCTCACTGCCAGAAGTTACAGCAAGGAAGTTGTTCTCCCCTCAGTTAATCCCTCTGAAAACAAACGGCGTGATCAGCCCCATCCCAGCTCCCTTGTTTCTTCTTCACAGAAACAGGCAGCACGTGCTTCCAAACGCAATGCAACCACGATTTCTTGTTTGGCTCGGAGCTGCAAAAATGATAAAGCTTGGGAAATCGGTTTCCTCAAGGGCAGCATTTCTGGAGACTTCTAAACCAAGCAGCAGCTTCCCTGCACCCATGCTAGCTATTCGTTGTTACTCATAAAATATCTGTCCGTAAACATCTCTCTCTCATGCCCGCGAGTCCTTGCTTTTAATTAACAGACACCCAGCAACAAGTAGTTCTCAAGTCCTCCACGCCTGTCAGTATCAAAGATCACCGGGGTGGCGGGCAAGGGGGAAGAGTGTTGGAAGGGAAACAGTTGTTACAGCAAATTATAATTCTTTAGGACATCCATATAAACAGAAGACCGAGGATATAAATCAGTCAAACATGCTATTCCGCATACTTTGTTGGTGGGAGAGGAGGGAGAGTCAGAAAAGGCCGCGTGTGAAGCACAGGTGTCTGCATTTGCTGGGGAAAAACTGTGGCATTATAAGCTAATCCACCTTCTGCTATTTGTGATTTCCTCTCAACAGCTGTAGCCTTAAGTAAGAGCCTTCTGCATTTGGGAAGAACCGGAGGGCTCGGTGGGGGTGGGGGTCCAGTTACCGACGCATCGGGGAAAGACGCGGAAGTGGGGGCTTCGCGGGGCACGTCAGGCGCTCTCAAAACGCATTTAAGGCGCAGCGCGCTTTGCCAGCGGGAATCGCTGGGGGCTTTTGTTCCTGGCTTCCCGCTAAGACTGGCATGGCGCTATTTTTATATTCTCTCACATGCCACCGTGTGCTCCAGCCTGGTCTGCTGAGCGAGTCTTCGGGAGTTTATTTTTATTGCGGGACCGAGTCTGGTGCCGGCTCCTGTCAGCTGCTCGTGGGAGTCCTCCAAGATCGGCCAGATCACATATATGGGCCCCTGGGAGAGCTTGTGGAGAGAGGCACATTCTTTGAGTTGAGAAGGGGGTTGTCCTGCCCATGCATAGGCAGGCCTACTTGGGTGCAAGTGCCCACGGCATTGCAGACACTGTGACTTCTAGACCTGCTCCATTATTTGGATGATTGAAACTGGAGTCCTTTTTAGAGCTTAAAATGGGAGCTTACATGAAGGTCTCATTTAGGGATGGGGGATGCCCACGGAGTAGAGTAGGGCCCACTGAAGTCAGGGCTGACTCCCGTAGGATCAAGAAGACTATCGTGTCTTACTGTTTTGCACGGAATGATATCGGCACATGTCAAATCGCAGGTGCTGTTGAGATTACTGGTAGAAACATAGAAACAGCGCGAGTCAGAAGGGGCCTCCCGGGCCATCCAGTCTGACCTCCGGCACCAGCCGGCTCCGCTCACGACATGCCTGCCATGTGCGCATCCAGCCTATCCTTGGACACCCTCACCAATGGAGCCTCAGCGACATCCCGGGGAAGCCCATTCCACCCCCTCGGGGTCCCAACTGTCAGGAAGTGCTTCCTGGCATCCAAATGGAACCTTGGCTCCCTGAGCTTTGCTCCGTTGGAGCGCGTCCTGCCTTCCTCTGCAGGGGAGAACAGGTCTCTCCCCACCTCCGTGTGACACCCCCTCACATACCTGCATGTCGCCAACAGATCCCCTCTGAGTCTCCTCTTCTCCAGGCTGAAGAGACCCAGTTCCCTCAGTCTCGCCTCGTTCCCCATCCCCTGCAAACCGGCCACCAACCTCGTGGCCCTGCGCTGCACTGACTCCAATCTGGCTATATCCTTCCTGTAATGAGGGGCCCAAAGCTGAGCACGATACTCTAGTTGTGGCGCACCAGTCGTATAGAGCCGGTTGGCACCATGGTGTGATTGAGACAACTGCAGCGGAAATAAGATCTTGGCAGGACGGCTGCCTCCTTCTGTACAAATGCAGCAGTATAAAAGCATCCCTCGTTGGATTTCATCTGTCCACCTTTCTACCTCTCTGGACTTGTCTTTCGTCTCCCATGTGGATCCTCAGCTTTGCCCACACAGGATACAAAGTCAAGTTCGACCCATGGGCTTTGTTGGGCTTCCTCCGTGTTGCATCTCCTTCCGTGACTGTGCTACTCAAAGGAGCGCTCCGAATGCCAAGAGAATTCACAGAATTCTCTTCTGGGAAGAGAATTCATGAGGGCTTCTCTTCCCACATTTTATGGGCCTGAAGAAGGATGCAGGGCCACACTCAATCTTCAGCCCTTGTGATTCATTGATTATAACAACCCAAAATTAAAGGACAGTATCATGTTCCCTTGTAACCTGTCTTAGAGAAGGGGAACTGCTTTGCAGTGGTGTCTCTGAAAGGGGTAGCATCCACAGAATGACTGAGCCTTCAGTTCCAGCCTACAGTTTCATTGGCTCACCACTGACAGAACTGCCCATCAGTTCGGGGTCCCCTTTAGCCCTTCCAAGGCACTGACAGTTTTCATCAAATGCTTGGCAGTAGTCTGGTCCCATTTTTAGCTTCTGGGTGTGCGCGTATCCCTTTTTCTTGAGGACTGGATCCTTGCCGCACCCTTGAAACAGAGCTCACCCATGGCGTTCAAGCATCTTCTGCTCCCTTAGTCAGCTTGGCCTCTGTGAACCACACCAAGCCCACCCTGATCCCAACACGACGGACGCAGGATGTTGGGGCTGTTCTGCATGCGACAAGAGGTCTTGTTTTTCTGCCACAGGTCCAAGCCCTTGACTCCGCAACACTCTTTGCCCTACACAACCCTGTGCGGCCAGCACCCCAATTTGGGGGCATGTAAGACCCCTGCACACTCATGCAACACCGCTGGGAATTTCTCCAGAAGGCTTTGTTGCATCGCTCAGCTTTGCCCGCCCTTGCCTTCCACCTGACCCCACCGCCCTGTACCAGTCCCTTGACTTCCCCAACCTCCCGTTGCCTCGGCCCGCTTTGCCCTGCCGGTGCCTGGCCCATGCCTGCCCTTGCTGGGGATTTCCTCAGATGTGCTGCATTTTTACGTGTGGGCAGCGGAGCACGAGCAGCTCCAGCCTGGCTGTCTACTCAGAAGTAAGTCCAGCTGCATGCAAAGGGCTTCTTGCCAGCCTCACATGCAAGATTGCAACCTAAAGCATGGCTTTGGCTGACTCCGGAGACTCGCCTGTCTGTGCAGGGACGGGTCGTGGAGGCCCGCAGGCCTCCAGGCGTCAGAGCTCGCTCCTTCGTCAGCTCGGCCCACCCCGCTCTTCCGCGCTCGCCCCCGTTGTCTCCGGAGTTCCCAGGCTGAATACGCCCGTGGCCCAGATGGAGCGATCTGGTGGGATCCTTGCGCATGCCTCCGCCGACCTGCGCATGGAACGCGGTTCTCAGCAGTGCTCCTGAAGGGCATCACCTGGCGCTTCACGTGCTCTCCGCCTCGCTTGGACTCTTGGCACTGACCTGCCACCGGGCGGCTCCTGACGAGTCAATTGTGCCAAGGATGACGGCAAGCGAGACGCGGCCCGGGAGACGTGCCTTGGCCCTGGGCCAGTGTTCCTCGCCACAAGCACCCACTTGGCCACATGCGGCACTCCGCCTCCCACCTGTCAGGAGAGCAGCTTAGTGCGTTTCACATGTGTTCGCAATAAATACCGCTCCCCTCAGTCATCACGGACAGCAGAGCGAGCCGTTCGGGCTCTCCTGCTTTGGACTGGGGAACCCCGCTCCCTTGCGATCTTGTGTCTTCCTCCGTTTAACCTTTCTTTTGCATGCCGGGTTGTGATCTCCCCCGTGCAAGCAGGAATGCTGCTTGCTGTTCGTGCCATCCTTTCCAATGTCAGGATTTTCTCAAAGCAGGATACAGAGCCAGCGTGGTGCAGCGGTTAAGCAGGCGGGCCTGGGACTAAGGCGATCCGGGTTCGAGTCCTTGCACAGCCATGGAGCCAAGTTTGGGCCAGTCACAGACTTTCAGCCCAGCCTACCTCACAGGGCTCTTTTTCCTACAAAGGGCTCAAGGCAGCTTACATCATCTCTCCTCCTCCATCTTATCCCCACAACAACAACCCTGTGAGGTAGGTTGGGCTGAGAGTCTGTGACTGGCTCAAAGTCACCCAGTTGGCTCCATGGCCGAGTGGGGACTCGAACCCGGATCGCCTGAGTCCCAGTCCCATGCTCTTAACCACTAAGCCGCTTTGAGTTCTTTGTAAAAAAAAAAAAAAAGAAAGAAAGAAAGATGGGATATAAATCTAATAAGTAACAATAATAACTATAATAAAGTAAACACATTTAATAATTTTATTTTAAAAGCAATTTTATTTTACTGCAAACAGAAATTTAAAAGCAATTTTATTTTACTGCAAACAGAAATTTAAAAGCAATTTTATTTTACTGAAAACAGAAATTTAAAAGCAACAATTTTATCTTAATAAAAACAAAATTATTACTGCATCAGCCATTCTATCATGACACTGAAAAGAAAGTTCTTTAAGAACAATGAAATCACCAGCCTACACTCAAAGGTGAAAGCAGTCTGCAATTAGAATGTTTTTAGGGTCTGCCCAAAAGACCCCGTCTCTGCGCCTACCAGGTTAACTCTGGCTCTGCTTGCTGTAGTACTGGAGTTAGGTTCATTTAAATGTAGCAGGTCCTTTACGTGACCTGGATCCAAACCATTTGTATGTTAGAGGCCTGTAGCAGCTCCTGGAGTTGGACCTGGAAGCAAAAGCTGGCGAATGGAACATGGCCCCACATCAGCAAAACCCTTGTCGAAAAAAGCGATAGTTGTTGCATACCTGATCCACCAACTGAAGAGCAGGTTTGGAGAAGGCAGAAAGTGGATTTACAACTGCTTTAACTTCGGCTACAGCATTCCTAACGATAGATGATGCTGTCAGGGGCTTCTGGAAGTTGACACCCAAAACATCTAAAGATGGACCTTCTAATTCTCCCATCATTTGAAGGTTGCAGTACAAATGTCCCCAAAGATTAGAAGGCCTTTGAAACAGAATGAACAGTTCTAGCATCTTTAAAAAAACATGTAAAGGAAATAGGAAGGAGGGGAAATTTTGGACTATTTTTAGACTCTTGTGGGTGCATATTATTACCTGTCGTGACCGTATTGTCACTGCAGAAAATTGTATTGAGCCGTGCAATTAGCTCTGTACAGGTTATCTGCTATCTAGCCAAGGAAGGTAGTCCAAATCCCCAGACTCCGCCACTGTTTCCCCTCATTTTCTTCACTGTCCATACAGAATGACATACAGGCTCAAAAGTTCTCGAGTTCAACACTTGGCTCTTCCAGGAAGGTGGCCACAAGCTGCCCACCTTTTCTCAGCTTCTCCATCACCAAGAGAGCCAGTGTGGTGTAGTGGTGAAGAGCACAAGACTGGGACTCAGGAGATCTGGGTTCGAGTCCCCACTCGGCCATGGAGCCAACTGGGTGACTTTGGGCCAGTCACAGACTCTCAGCCCAACCTACCTCACAGGGTTGTTGTTGTGGGGATAAGATGGAGGAGAATGGTGTAAGCTGCCTTGAGCCCTTTGTAGGAAAAAGGCAGGATATAAATTGATAAATAAATAAATAAATAAATAAATAAAATGGCTCGTCATAGGTACCAAAGCAGAACTGTCTGCATTGCTCTTGGACTCAAGTCTTTCTTTTAGATCCCAGGATGGCCTGGAATAGTGGCGTTTGCTCGTTCTGGCATTGAGGAAGACAGTCTGGCCTTGGTCAAGTAGATCTTGGTTATTTTAAGATCAAGGAACCAAACACAATGGTCCTTTGACCCCAAGAAACCATTTAACAATGCGCCTGGAGTCTGAGTTCCTGGAGAACCTCTGGTCTGCACCGCAATCTAGTTTTTGCACCCAAAATAGAAATTATACAAATAAGCTCTTATACTGCCTGGGCGTGCATCTTTTTCATTATGCAAGAGAAGAACAGCACACATTTCTGTTTGTATCTGGGGTCATCGAAAGGAGTAGAGAAACCAAATGCTGCATGGAAATGAAACGCTTGAAAACGGTGCATCGTTTGGTGTAGCGAGCATGACCTTTGGTTTCCAAGAAATCACCAGGAACCTGTAAATGAGCATAAAATGGAACACCGCAGCAAATAAAGCCACGAAGGAAAAAATGTAGCATCGTTTCCCTTGTCAAAGTAAATTACAAACAGGTCCTAAGATCCTCTGGCAGCAAACTGGAAGTGTGAAAGCTTGCACGTGCTACAACTGTGAGCTACCTGCGTTTTACCTTTGTAATGATGCAAAGTCAATGACTCCAGATTTATCTGGTTTCCTTTCCAGTGTTTCCCATTTTGTTTGTATTTTATCATACGTTTGTTTGCAGGCGTTAGATGACGAATCTTTCAAAAGCAAGTTTGAGCTGACTGGTTCCTTTAGCTTTCTTCATACATTTTTTTGACCTTCCCTTTTGGTAGACCCACGATAATTCCCAGAGCTTGACTTGGAATACATTCCAAAAGTGAACCAAATCCTGCCAAAGTTTGGTGATATTTGGTCTGAAGATACAATTTGGTGCTAAGATTCTGGAATGAAAAGGACCTGTTTTCCCTTTACAGCCTGAATTTTGTTATGGAAAAGGTTCTTCAGCTTTTAGTTTCATCCCCACCCCCCAGCAAGGACCTTCACAGCTGCCCTGGGATGAGAAAAAACTCCCCAACAGCAATAGGTTTAACTTGTTCAATTTTATAAGCAATACACCAAATGTAAGATGTTTCGTTACCAAAAACAGCAATTTGGTTTGTCACAGTTAATACCCAGCTGTTCAGCCTTACATAAGTTTCCCAAAGCTATTAAAAGGTCTCTTAGACCTACTTGCGCACGGGAAAATCAAATCATGCCATGAGCACAGGGCAAAACCAATGGAGCTAGGAAAGAATTTCTCACCCCTGCCTTCAGAAATAGCGCTGTTAATATAGAATTGGATGGAAAAATGCAGCTAAAGGCCCATTCGCCCATTTGTGTACTAGAAAAGCTGGTTGTGTGTGTGTGTGTGTGTGTGTGGTTAGAGATGTGCATCTGTTTGCAAAAGCCTACTCGGCAATAGCTGTTGTTGCTCAAGAAAAGAAATAGTGATAGTAATGAGCAGGACTGGATTTTGCCATTTTTCTTACAAGAGGTGTTTGTCTGTGCAAGCCAAGACTGCATTCAGCCCCACAAGGCAATTTACAAATAGCCCTTTCTTTTGAATTATCACAATCACAGGCTGACGCGTGTTTTCACATCAAAGAAAGCTATGGCTGATTAAGTGCTGATCAAAACAATGCATTTTTAAATGGGGGCAACGCAATTTCCTCCCTAATTTACATTGGAGTAAGAAAGAAACATGCAGGCCTGTCAGTTTTATGGAGTGAGTCACCCTTTGGACAAAACATCCCCCATCTCTTTTGAAGATCATCCTTGGAGAATCCATAATAAGGGAATGAACCTGCTTCTTTCCGCAGCCTCTGTGCAGATGACAGTACGACATTCAACTCTATTTTACCCATCCTTTATCGAGACACTTTTGGTGCATCTGCTGCTCAAAAGGGCCAGGATAAACGCGTGAGCTCGGTTTGGATGCAGCCCGGCACAGTGGGTGACACACCCAACCGTGGTCAGTCCAAAACGGAAACAAGCTGCCGGTTTCCTGCTGATGGCAGCCGAGGAAAACGGCGAAGGGGCATGCACAAAGTTTGGTGCCGGTGGGGAGTCTAGACATGCGCTTGCGAGGGATCCGGAATGACTCCTGAATCAGCACATTTGCTGTGGCTGAAACTGTCGTACTCAAAAGAAGTCCAGGCTGCCGTCTTGGCAAGCAACAACAGACCACCGATTTCTGAAGCCATGTACATGGGTTGGATACTTATCATTCAACCTCCTGAAAGGTTGCCAGAAGAAGTGCTGGTAGCATAGCATCACAGGCCGGGAGGAGCAAAAGATGCAGAGCTGAAGTACACAGAAAAAACAAACAGCGGCTTCACACCGATTCGGGGCTGTTATTGTCAATACCACGGGGAAAGTCCCAGCTCTTTCCCAGGAACCATGCACCACTTCAATTCACACTCGTGTCATAATCTGTGGTTTCACCGTTTCCATCAGCACCCGCCAGCACAGTCAAGGAAAGAAGGCTAATCTAAGCCCGTAAGTCTGGAGAGCAACAGGTTTCATATGCCTGCCCAGAGGCAATGTATAGGCTTGTTGTTCCATGCCGTCAAGTTTTCTCCGCCCTATGGGGACCCTTTTGGACAAGTGCCCTCCAAAGCATCCTCCCCTTGGTGACCCCACCCAGCTCTTGGAAACTCCAGGCTGCGGCCTTCCTTGATGGAACGGAGCCATCTTATCTTCCTCATCTTCATCAGCGGAGGAGAATGGATGTCTCCATCTTCCTGGCGGAGGATCTCGCGTGGACAACGGCAGTGATGCTTCCTGGCACTCTGAAGAAGAAAGCAAACCCCTCGGAACAGTTCCCACCTTGGAAGCCCCTGCGATGCCACTGTGGGCAGGTGCCAGGACTGTTTGTGATGTCGCATGCATGTGTGCTCTGAGAATGGCTGAGAAGGTGATCCATCCACACCAGAGACTACGATCCATCCGTACGGTCCTGCTCTACACCACTTCACCCTTTCATAAGAGAAGACTCGGGACCTTTCTCTGAACCCACAGAGCTTTTCTTGTATGTTTCAGTAATGCAGGAAAATGCATGTTGAGACAGAAAGAAGGCCTATAACCCCCATCATCCCCAGTCAGCACAGAAACATAGAAACAGAGCGAGTCAGAAGGGTCCTCCCGGGCCATCTAGTCTGACCTCCGGCACCAGCTGGCTCCGCTCACGACGTGCCCACATTTTTTCTGTCTGTGTGCACAGCATTGTGCTCTTAAGTCCATTAGATTAAGTCCACATCCTAGTTGTTTATGGTTGGTGTAATTCTTCATGTTATTTATGGTGGTTCTAAACACTTGATTTTAAATACTGACCAGCATTTGACCGGGCAGTTGACTGCTCAGCAGTTTGTTGTTTCGATCAGGGCAAATGCAAACCCTAGAGCGAAGCCGAGCGATTTCCAAAATGTGAATTCAGCCTCAAATGGTCCACTCTCCGTGTTCTTGCCGGTGGGTCAGTGGAGACCCTGATCTCCAAGAGACTGAAAAACATGGTGCATGCAACCTGCTTTGGAAATTGCTTGGAATTTGATCTAATCCCATTGTGGGAGGGCGTGCCATCCTGCGCTGGTGCCGTGCATTTATTTTAAGCGGGAGTCCTTTCCTCCATTTTCTGGGAATATATTACTCTTGCAAAGGGAGGGAAGGAGAGAGAGAGATTTGCTATGGACCAAATTATTCTGAAAGGCACTGTGTTTATCATGAAGAATGCTGGGAGCTGTACAATTAGCTTTCTGCCTAAACATGTGTAAGATTGCACCCTTAAAACGTGGGTGGCATGAAAGGTCTCCCCCGCCCCCTCTACTTCAGAGATTTATTTTTAAGGCAAAAACTCGGTAGGTGTGAGAACAGGAAATATCAAAGCAAGTCCTTCTGTTTGAAGTTGTGACTTGCGGAAGCCACTGGGTGAATCTGGACCGTCGCTTGTACTTCTGCTTTCTTGTACTGCAGTCCTCTTCCCTGACTGAAGTGATATCTGCATATTTTGAGTTCATACGAAACAGCGTTTTGCTCATGGAAAGAAATGTTCATTTCAAAGAACGCTTTCCCCTTGCAAACTAATGTCAGAGCAGACCTTTTTTTCCAAGACTCCTCTCAGGGTAGGAACATGAGCGAGGGTTTGCACCTCACATCAGCGAGCAAAGAACCCGGCAACGGGGAGAGAGCTTAGCGGCTAACCTTTCACAGGGACCGAGTTCCCATCCGTGGATTTCACCCTTTCAGATTCACACGGCAAATGCGCCTACTGCATGTGCCATTCGAGGGCGAGGGGGCCAACACCAGCTTTGGCGAATGCCACATGAGACAACGGACGAGAGAAATGTTCACCATGCAAAATTAACGTGGGCCTCTCATCGTGTGTTTTGCCCCGTTGCGAGAAGGTAACCTCATTTTGCTTTGGGGTGCGATCTGCCCTCTTTCCCGTTTTGCTTGGGTCAGGTTGGCTAACGACTTGGTGGAGCCACATTTGTGGCTTAGGCATATTTGCCCGCGGTGCGTGGCTTGGATTGTGGACACGTGCGCATTCACTTTCGGCTGGACAGGGCGGCGCACTGCACGAGGGACGCCCCCTTCCAGCTTTCCGTAATACCACCCCCTCCCACTTCTCCACTGGCCTGAGCTTGTCGGATTCTCTTCCCCGCTTCTCAGCCCCGCGACTGGCGTGCTCCAGGCCCCCAAAGCCGCTGCTCACTTCTGCCCTGCAGTTGTCGCTGAGCGTTTCCAAGCACAACATTACGCATGGAAATTATGGCATGCTTGGCACCGGCCTGGGGTTGCAGAAGAAAAAAACCCATCCATTAAGAGGTGATGGCCAAATGTCACCCTGAAGAGGCCCAACCGGTGAAGGTTTTTGCAGTGTTTTCAGTTCATCTTTGTTTAGACAGACCTGAAAGCCAGGGGAGGGTTGAACCATTTCGGAAAGGGGGGGCACAGAGTTTTCAGGGCACCTTCGGTTCTGCTTTGAAGGCACACGGATCCTGGTTGTTCCCATTTTGTTTAAAGTGTGTGCAGGCACACTTCCCTCTGTCACTGTAGTTTTAGGGGAAAACCTCTCTGAAGGGTGTGCTGCTCAGGTGTGTCCCCCTCCCACACCCCCCCCCCCCCGCCTGTTCTGTTTCTAGGACTGACTCTGCCTCTTGGGCAATCTTCCAGCGATGCGGCTGGGCACAAAGCGTTCTGCAAAGGAAGTCCGGATGACTTTCTGTCCATCTGTTTTGCTTCGGCTTTGCTCGGATACCAAGTAGTCCCTCTGCTCAGCCGTTCTGTGCGGGTTATCAAGGCAGATTCGCGTCTGGGTTTTCCCACGTTCGCTTGTGGGGTTCCTTAGGAACAGCACGACATCGAACGATTCCTCTGTCTGGCCTAGCGTTGCCCTCTTCGGCCCCCCAAGAACCACTTCCCCAGCCATTTAGAGGAAGCCAGAGCGTCTCAGCACTCACACCCAGCCACTTCTGCTCAGGCGCTGGCGTTTGTTTGTTTATTTATTACTTGCTTTATTTAAAGCTTTCATATCCAGCCTTTCCCTGTGTTTCAGGGCAGTAATACAATAATGTAAAGTAAGGTCCAGCATCAAGACATAGTATAGCCATTATACTCCTTCCGGCGCCAGGTAAAGACCTTTTTATTTAACCATCATTTTAACAATTAAGGGTTTTAGATATTTCAAGATTTTCTGTTTCCATTTGTCCCACAGTTGCACTTTCTATTTTCATTTCCTTTTTTTTCTTAGTTCATGTGTTCAATTTTAATGTTTTAATAATTGTAGTTTTAATATTGTAGTTTAGAATAGCTTAGAATTCTTGTTCCCCTTCCCTGCACCCAAGGAACAAATGTTCGAATCAAAGTGCATGAGTTCAGGGTGGGGGATATGTGATGTCTGAATCCATGAGAGGGACGAGGAAATGGGTGAATGAGAAGTGTATTTTCCATTTTCTGCAACAGAAAAGGGCACGCCTGCCAGCAGTTCCACCCGGTCATGGCTTGGATTCCAAGAAAGAGGGAAAGAATGTCCATTTATTCAAATCACCCCGTCAAACTCACCTTGGAACGTGCTCAAGTTTACTGATTTAAGATCTTAGACCCCCTCCTCTGCTGGAGTTTATGCTATGAATTAGAAAACTGTCTTGAACACATAGAATTAAAGATTAAAGAGATTTATATATATAAATCTATTCCTTCAAATACTGCTACATAGGCAAATAATAGAGAGAACCTTGGCGATGTATGCATAGCATTTCTGCACGCATCTTTCTTTGAATCACAATGATTCACAAGAAATTGTGAATGATTCACAAGAAATTAAAATCTTAACCTACAAAAATAAACAGAATGAAACCAGAGCAAAACTCAGCAGCAAAGCTTTGAAGTTTCATAAACACGGTAGCGTTTTGGAAACACATCTGATTTTCTGTTATCTTTCAGTCCATAGCTTCATGTCCCGAAGAAGCTCTTAAAGTACATGAATGTGAGCCATTTATGTTAACTTCTTTACGTGGAGATAGATGTTTTAAAACAGCACCACAGATGGGCACATCTCATCGCATTACTCGTAGAAAAATTTGCATTTTTAAACTTTTGCTGAAGGTTCCCCCGCCTCCTCCCAAACCAAGCGGTGTGAGTCATTATCAAACATGCCAGTGGGCTCTCTGAGTGGCATTTTCTGCTAAGAAGTTGTTCCCATTAAACTTTGGTTGGGCCAGAGTCCAGGATTCCCAATGGAGGCCAGTGATACGAACCAGAAAGGGTCAGAGCACTCATGATGCTAACCATGTCTTTGAAGCCTGGGACTGGACTGGACTGGACTCCTCTCCTCTCCTCCAGCACTTGCAGAGAGCCAGTCCAGGTTGTTTGGAAAATTAACTCTCTTCCTCCACCTCCTGCCCCTGCACAAACTTAGCTCACACACCATTGTGGGCAGATTGTGGTTTAATCATACTCTACTTCCCTTTTAATGAACAGCCCATGATCAGCCCAGTTATAGGTTGTTGAGCATGACCTGCAAACAGTCAAACAGCCCAGCAGTTAAGCCATGGTTTGTTGCCGGGCTGATCGTTGGTTGTAGCTGGGGCAGGACGGCAGAGTTGCCTTATGGAGAGAAAGCATTGCAGCACTGCATTTAGTTTTAGAAGAAATAAATGCAACCTGGAGCCAGTTTGAAAGGAATTCAGATCAACGTTGTGCTTGGATAGACTTTGTCCAAGAAGGCCAACTTCCTCAAGAGGGCCTGCATGCGTCACCATCATCGTTGCTTTGACCAGTTGGAGGCTCCCTGCTGAACTTCAGCCGCAGACTCTTTCAGCCTGGATGGAGTCTGGGACTTGTCTCTTAGCAGACAGACCCCACGGCACCTGGAAATAAAAGGAAGTTTCTCCCCTCCAGCAGAGGTTTGCCTGACCATCTCTGACGCCGCTTGGAGATTGGTGGCCTGGTTGCCTTTGCTCCTGTGCATGTCACACATCGATGGCCAGAACTGATGCTTTCCCTCATCCGTCCTTCCCCTTCAGCTCCAGGATGAAGGAGCTTGTGTCGCAGTGTGCAAACTGCTTGTGCCACAGCGTGGAGCCATCATCTGTTGCACATTGCTTGGCAGTGTTGGCCTTTTTTCCTGGCAGTCTAGTTCGAAGACTCCCCCCTCCTCTGAGCCTCTGGCACAGAGCGGTGCTTCGAAAGAAACTCTACAGCTTTCTTAATGTGCACATCAAATCTTGGTGTCAGTGTGGAAACACCCAGCAGATCTGTCTAGTTCAGGAGTGAATGTTGCTTGTGTTGACTTCTGTGTTAACATTGCACACTGTCAGTTTTACATCTCAGGGTTATTTTTCCCTCACTCTTAATGGCAAAAACATTTCCATGGGCTAAATGCGCACCCCTGTTTGCTTCCAGGTTTAGTGCATGCAATAAATTAGCTTCTTAGGGTGTGTGCGAAGCTGCCCCTGTGTCCACCAGCCATGTAGCTGTAGCATTTTCTGTTTGGGGTGCAATAAATATTCTGTGGCCCTTGTTTGTGTTCTGATTACAATCCTTGTGGTCCCGAGGAGTTAAAATTGCTGGGGCACTCCCTCTGTAGGTGGCCCTTTTTGTTGATTTAAAGCATGTGGGTGGCCCCTTTCTTTGTGTCTGCTTGCTTTGCCTTGGTTGGCTTTCAAAATGCCCGCCTTTGGGCTTTTTTCCTTTAAACAATCCTGCAATTTGAGCCACTCTGTGTTTCAGCTTCCTCCTTAGCCTCTTGTCTTAGTGCTTCTCCCCTTTTGGGACAGATCCCTTAATGCTCTTTCTTTCGCATGAAACTTTGGAACAAATGCAGAGTAGCTTTGGGGAAGGGAGCCTGGAAGGAACCCCATTTTTGGCCGATTGCTTAATATTTGTCTGGCCCCAGTGTGGCCAATTTATCTAGCAGGCTTAGTAGATTTGGAATACACTTAGCAGCATCCCCTCTTTCCTTTAAGCTTGAAGGGAAATGCTCTTTACGCAGCAAGCCTTGCTTCTGGATCTCAGCCTGCCTGTATAATTTCTGCAGCACCCAAAGTGTATCTACAGCTGTTTCCTCCTCTCTTTGCACAATCACCTGGTCTACACTGTACCAAGAAATGTCTGTGAAGTCCTATCTCTCAGTCGCTTCTCCTTGTGTCCCAGGTTGCTCTTTCTCCAGGACTTCAAAGATCCCATCCAGCTCAGTCTGAAAATCACCATTGTTTGAGGATCACCGTTTCTGTGCTCCAGCCAAGCTTTCAATTAACAGTAAACTCCCTTCACCTGTTAAACACTCAGTCAGCCTGAAGGAGAGACACCTGCTTCTTGGGCCCACAACCCCTTTGGAAAGTCCAGTGTGACTTCGAGCAAAGCTCTTTATTTAGAACAAGCTTTAGTGCGTTATCCTAGAGGGAATAAATGCAGGCAGGAGGGAGTTTGGAAGCTGTAGAAACCAACACTGCAGGAAGGTAAGTAAGAGAAAGCACACAAAATTTATACCTCACACCCAGAAGCCTAAATTTATACCTCACGCCCACCCTAAAGGCTGGTTGAACCTTTTCCCTTATGGCAGACTGTATAGTACATGCAAAACTAATCTAATGGTTGATATTTTCCCCAAGCTGTGAATAGTATCAAAGAGTGTGGAGGGGAATAAAAGGTTGGAGAGGATTTTTGGTGTGAGTCTCTGTTCCAGATCTGGTTGGGTCTCTTCTGGCTGTTGTTAATGAACGAAACAAAGAATGAGTGAGGGAACTGAAGACTCTCAGACACATTTAGTGTCATCTGAGTGCAGAAGAGAGACTTGTCAACTGATTACAGAAATCTTAGTTTGATTATGAGAGTAACATCCCTTTAAAGAGGGAAAAAAACTACTTTTTTTGCTTTGGGATTGTGTGTGCACTTGAGAAGACAATCCCCTGAGAATAAGGATGCTTAAGGATGCTTAGAAGAGAATCAAGAATGCTTCTTAGATGCTGTCACATATAGTGTTTGCTATGCATCTAAGTCAAAATAATTATTTTTTAAAAAGCCAGACTCCATCAGTTTACCAGGGATACTTTTACAGCAGTTAAAACGTTCTGGCTGGCGTTCTGCTTGCTATATCATAACTGGCTTGACTTTTCTGCAGTTATTTACTGTGCGGATATACCATATGTGGGGTGTTATCCAGCAACTTACACCTTCGGGGTGATGTTTGGGGTGTGGAGCGGTGAGTGGCGTGGCCTTGAAGTAAGATGCTAAAAAGCACACAGCTCCCGCATTCCTTTCTCCTGCAAAATGGCTGGTTGTGAAGAAAGTCATATAATATTAATATATGGATATCTCAGTACTAGAAAATGTGACTTGAGGGTTGTCTTCCTTAAATTTTTCCTTTTCTGCCCCCATCCTATTTCCCTTCTGTGCGATACCCTTTTGCATTGTACACTTGAAGGCACAGAGTGTCTCGATTTTAGTATTGATCTTTAAGCCACGCTGGGAGACTTTCTGGCTGAGAAGTCTAAATGTGTGAAATCAATGAGAAATGAATAAATACTGCATTTTGCTGAATGGATGTTAATTGGGAGAAAAAGTAAACCGAATGCAGTGTGGTTGCCCTTAAAAAAATAAAATAAAATCTGTATAACATAAGAGAGGTCAGCTCAGAGATCAGAAGAAAGGGGTAATCATTTGAGATATCTGAGTTCCTCAGCAGACACTATCTTTCCAAAAGGCTGATTGAGGGAGGCAGGGGAGGGATGGGCTTTAGGGAAAGCCTGACTGGATGGTTATTTAGCTGCTAGATTTTTATCCCACCCCATTAGCCATAAGGCTCTCTAGGCCAGCGGTTTTCCAATAGATATTGTGGCCAGGATGCAGCAGATCACCTCCTTAAGATGATAAGGTGCAGGAAGGTTTGCAGATACTCAGACTGGGCTCTGTCAGGCGATGTCATATTTCCAAGTTTCTCCACCCCCGCCCCCAGCTCCATTCAAAAAAAGTTTCACATCCCTGCTCCTTCTGCTGGCTAAATGGAGACCCCTGCCTAATTGGGCAGCACAGCTGAACATATTCATACCCATAAAAACAAACCCAAGTGACTTACCTGGAGTCCTTCCGAGAATGTTCTCTGTACCTTGGCACCCCAGCGGGGCACAAGGAAAGCCAGTTCTAACCGGCCATTGCTGTGCCGCATGTTTATTAAGAAATATCAATCTGCAAACAGTTAACTGAGTAGATGATTGAACTGTCACGGCATATTGAATGGGGGGGGGGGTTCAAAAAAAAAAAACCCCAGGAATTTGTTTATTAAAAAATCGAGCATTTATTTTTACATGTTCAGACTTCAGTCACCTGCAAAGTACTCTCCCTTTGATGCAATACACCCATCGAGACCTTTTCCCACTGCTCAAAACAGATCCTGAACTCATCGATTTTGCTGCCCATGTTTTGTTCCACCTCTTCCACGTCAGCAAAACGTTTCCCTCTGAGGACTTTTTTCATCCAGGGAAACAAACAAACAAGTTACATGAGTCAAGAGCGGGTGCCTGGGAGGGTGGGACACAGGGGTCATGCCGGTTTCGGTCAACCCCTGCTGAGCCCTCAGAGGAATAAACTTGGATCACTGGCATGTTGTTTGTGTACATCAGCCCGCACGAAATAGGCAAACCTGTTGAAAGGGTCTCCCTGCCTGCCCCCCCCCCCGAGGCTGAATGCAGCCCCTCGCAGCAACCCGGCAGGCCACCCTGATGCAGACGGGTTGCTAGAGCACCCACCTGAAGGTTGACCTCCTAGGGGCCCACCCTCCAGAGGATCATTCCTGGGGGGGGGGCTGGGTCCCCCTCGTACAGAGCAGTAGAACTCTGTTCCAGCTCAGAGGACCAAGGCAGGGTAGGACACCCCTGCAGGATCCTATCCTGCATGGTAGGATATTGGTGCTCAGGATCCCAAGTTCTGAGCCCATGGCTTTCACCTCCCCCTAACTCCAGCTGGAGACCCTTTGCACAAGACTCGGCTGCGTGTTTGCAGCACTCTGCCTGTCAAACCCACCAGGCACTGCCTGTCCTGCGTCAGGGATGGAGTGAGGGGTGGGCAGGCAGGTGGGAACAGAACGGCCTCATTGAGCAGGCTGGGACAAACTGCAGGACAGGTTTGCCCTTTGCTCCCCAGCCGGATGTGGCAACCTGACCCCAGTGGCGACTCATGCCATGGAAGAGGGCCTTCCTCCCTGCCAGCTCAGTCTCTCCTCAGAGAATCCCTCTTCTGAGGCGGATTCGGCCCCACCGGCTGCGGTCAATGATGATCTATGGGAAATCATGCCCTTTCCCTGCAAAACGATGGTTTTCTTCCTGTGCAAAGGGTTTTGCTTCCAGTTGCAAACAAGGCGCTCAGCTTTATTTCTCGGTGTCTTCTAACTCCCTTTGGTCTTGGATGTTGCTTTCCGCTGTCAGCTCACCCCCAGTTGTTGAGACCCCTCCAAAAGGTCTTGTCCTGGGCAGCCCGCTCAGCTCTTGTAAATCCCAGTTCCTTTATGGAGCCGCTCCCGCCTCCTCTTTCTTCTTCTGCCTTCAGCTTTCCCTAGCTTGAAGGACTCCTCCAGGGAGCCTGGCCTTCTCCTGGGCAGGAGCAAGCAGGGGAGGGAAAGAAAGAATCAGGCAATGCTGCCGTTTCCGTCCATCATCACCTTTGGCTCCTCTCGCCATTAGCTGACAACTCCGGATTGATTTTTCCCTGGAGTTAAGAGCCCTTCATGGAAAAAAAGGTTGCTCACCTCTGCTCTAATTGATCAATTAATCGATTTGAAGCTCACAGGGTTATTTGACTAAGACTTTTTAAATCGAGTATTAATTTTAATTTGATGATTTTAACACAACATACGGTCTTCGCCTATTTGGTTTTCTTGTGCAGCATCTATTTGTTTACATCTGCATCTTGTCATGTGTGGGGCTTTCAGTATCAGTTCTTTGTTTGTTTCTATCTATTTCTAGCTGTAGGGAAGACATAAAACCAGCTTTTCCTGGGAACAGCAGTCTCCGGTAAAACTTTTCCTTGCAATGGACTGAAGGGCCTTTTCTGGTTACCCGGTTTTAGTGCGGGGCTTGAGGAAAGAGGGGCACTGCAGAATCCATAGAGTTGGAAGGGGCCATGAAGGCCATCAGGTCCAACCCCCTGCTGCTGCAGGACTTCACGTTACACCATCCCACTCAGGTGGCTGTCCAGTTTCTTTCAAATATTTCTTTGCCTTAAAAACTCAGTTTCCTGCTGCTTTGCTGTAACCCGTGTCCCTTCTTCTAGACGTTGAGAAAACTGTAAACCGGCAACATGCCGTAGAAATTTAGCCAATCCTATGTTCAAGTTTTTGTAAAAGCAAAGCTCAGAGTTAGACTAGTTACATTATCAGACCAGTTACACTGCAGTGTCAACCCTCCAAATTTTCAGACACCATGCGCACTTTTAATCCTGACCTGGAAAAATGAGGGGCCGTTCGGATTCCTCCTTTCTCTCCTACACTCATTTTCTTTTTGCCATCTCTCTCTGCTAAAAAAGTTCTTAAACAAAGCAAAAGAGGCCATGTGGAAGGAATTCTCCACAGTGGACATGACACACACCAGGAGAAGCCTGAGCTGAATTTATTCTTAATTGTTTAGGGCTCAGGCCTCTTGAAAGTGTCTAGGTGTCCATGGGATCATTTGGATCCTGTGCTCTTGCAGCTGGCACTCCAAAGGCTGAGCTCCTCTCTGCCCCCCCCCCAATCAGCTGGCATGGGAAGTATGTCTCTGCGCTCTCTCCTGAGGTCACAAATGCCCCTCCAAGGGGGAGAAGAGGAGACTGGCCCGAGTCTGAGGCTTTACACTTCCCTTCTGTCCAGTTCCTGGTGCTTCATCTCCGCAGGCATTCCCGACTGTCCAGATAAAAATCAGAGAGTGAGGTGCACCTTCTTGTTCGAGGCATAAGCCCCTTTGAGCATCCAGATGCAGAGGCTTACAGGCATCGGGACAGAACGGTGCCCTCGTTATCTTGCTATCCCCAAAAGCTGACAGCTCTGCCTGTGCTTATTGTCCCGCTGTATTGTCCCGCTCCCAACTGTGGGAGGTACTTTAATTTGAGAGGTTTCCCTGCGAGCTTCAGGGCCAAGTGGCGATTTAAGGGATGTTTAGCTGGAAGGAAAGACAGACCGGTCTGCCACTCCCAGCTGCTATACAATCACTCATGCTTCTTTCTGATTCCTCACCCGCAAAATAGGAGTATAGCTTGGATACCTTTCTTCAGGTGTCTATGCAGGCCTCTCAGGTGCTTTCCAGTTGAAATCCCTGGTCTGTCATAACTTCAAAATAGCCTTGTGCTTCTTTCTGCTGGGTATCCAGCTAAGAGTGGGGTCCACCCTGTTTTTGCATCTGGCTCAGGATGGTGGACGTCACACCTGTCCAGGTAGTAAACACCTTGGGTCTCTCTGAGCCCTGTTTAGTCTGTTCTAAGCTCAACAAGTCTGTGGTTAAATTGAAATCCACCATTTATTTATTTTCATTTATATGAAAGGCAAATATTATAGCTAGTTTTAGCAACACATAGCCCTGTTTATTTTATTTACTTATTAGATTTGTATCCTGCTCTTTTCTTAAAACAAACACAAAGTGGCTTGCTCCTCCTCCTCTCCTTGTTATCCTCACAACAACCCTGTAAGGTAGGCTGGGCTGAGTCTCTGTGGCTGGCCCAAAGTCCATGGCTGAGCAGGAACCAGACTCCAGATCCGCTGAGTTCCCGTCTCGCGCTCTTAACCACGCTGGCTCCCTGCTTCAGAAGCCAGAATAAGAGGGGAAGAGCATTCCACGGTGTAGCATTTCTGCCAGGTGGAGGGGTGAGAATCAGGGTAGGAAACGTGCCTCAAAGATTCCCCATTTCCAATTGTGGACCATCGTAGGGTGTGCTGCATACCCCAAATAAATTGCACACATTCCTTATTTAATGAATGAGCTCATTCCGCCAGGCCTTTGCCAGAAACAATAAAAGTTAGAAAATGTCCCAGTAATTAAAATAAAGCGTTACACAGATTTATGGTGAGAAATGTGAAATGTCAGCCTACTGGCTTCACAAATAAACCTCACATTCATCGGAACAGGTTGCCTTCATTAGCAGGAGAGCAATTTGGGGCTGCTATAAGCCCCATAGGAGTTTTATTGGCCAGGAAAAAAAACCAGAGCTGGGAGAGGGAACGCAGAAGAGGTAATATGCCAGTAGGCCCGGCTTGGATTCCCATAAACAAAAGCAAGCTTGTTAGACGGTCCCCCTTGGCGGGGCACGTCTGACCTCCGCAGTCGCCACACTCGCTTTCCCAGTTTTTCCATGCAAGGAGAATGCGGTTCAGAAGGTGCCTCTGCTGGACTTTCTAGACCATGAATAGTTTTCCCCTACCTCTGTGGTAAATACTGGGAGCTGGAAGAGAGATGGGCTCACGACCTAGTGGAGGAGACCATGAGGTGGTGCTACCAGCATCTAGGATTTGGGGGGGCTGTTCACACACGATCCTAAAGCATTACCAGTCCAATTTCGGATGGAGCGAAGACTACATGCAAATAAACCCAGGATAACTATGACATCTCAAATGAGTAGAACATGGGAATGCGTGTCTCAGGATTATGCAAAGAATGGTTATCTCAATATTCAGGCCGAAAGTCCCTTTAGTGATTGAATGTGAGAAAGTCTTTGTAAGAGTAAACCCACTGACCAGAGTATCTGAACGGAGTTTCCTGATGTTTGGGGCATCTGGTATTTCCCAGATGTTTTGGGGCAAGCCAGTTCTTAGAATCATGCGGTTGGAAGGGCCTTTGGCTCAGTGCAGGACTCCAGTCTCCCATCCAGAGTCTAACTAGGCCTGACCTCACTTAGCTTCCAAGATTAGGCAGGACCAGGCCGTTCAGGGTCAGTTGTGTATGTGACTAGATTATTCCAAAGCTATTATTATTTGCTAGCTCCAGATAGCAAACGGGTCTGGTGTGTAACGGGTACGGACTGGTCTCAGTTGCGGAAATCTGGCTCTGAAGCTTCCTGAAGCATGATTACCCTTTTATTGTGGCTTCTCTTTTTACGTCATGTTTTATTGTTTTGATCAACTGTCGAATGTTTCCCCGAAAGCGTCGATTTCGAGCAGTGTAGAAATAATTAAAAAAACAAACATGTCTGAAGTGCATGGAACAAAGTTGGCTCGATGTGGGCTGCAACGAGTTAATGGAAGCCAATCTGAAATGCAAACTCGGCCGCGCCCTGAGCCAGCCTTGTCACTGGCCCTCACTCGGGGACTGGATTCGCACGAGAAGCCATCTCAGCGTGGCTTGTCAGTTGGTTTGTGGCGGGTGAAGAGAAGCATCAAGGGCACTGCGGCTGCAGGGGCCCCGGGCTGTTACACACCACCGCGATCGGTACCTGCTCCCAGGTTCACCTGCCGGCAGCACCTGGCCTCTCCTAATAGCAGCGATGGTGAAGCGCATCTCCGCCACGCTCTGTGAGAAGAGGCTGGGCACAGCAGGAGGCCGGCTAGCCCGATTACGCGCGGCAGCCGTCCCGGGAAGCCCCGCTCCGAAGGGGATTCTTGTGCCTAACTAGCTATCGATTCCGACAGCTGCTGCTGGACACTTGGGGTCAAACTCACAGCAGCTGGGTCTCGGGCTGCAGTGGGAAGCTGCCGGACCAAAAGAAACCGAGACGGGGGCCAGGTTTCTGTGCTAGCTTGGGGGCCTTGGGCAGGGGGACCTCCCGTCCACGCCTGCCTGTTCCTTTTTTAACTGGAGATGCCGAACTGAATTGGGACCTTCTGCCAGTGAGCTATGCTTGGCCCTCAGGAAAGGGGAGCCCTGGACTGGCTTGCGTTCGTTAGTCTATTTGGTTTTACAGGATGCTGCGTGAAGCGGGCAAGCGACATTCTTGGTCAGGGAAATACGTGTTGTTGTTTCTGTTTCTCTGCAAAAGATCACAACCTCCAAACGGGGACAGAGAATGTAGCACTAGAACGATTGCAACTGGCAATAGGATCCCGGGAATGGTCACAGCGTTAACATCCACTGTCCAACCTTTGGGAGCAGAGAAGAGACCAGGAGAGATCCGAGCCTGCAGGCTTTTCCTGGTGGATTTTTTCAGTCCTAAGCACCATCCATGAGATGGGCAGCGGAGGGCTGGCTGAAAGATGCCACCCACCCGATTTCCCTGCAGACCCCGCAGGGGTTCCTTGAAAGGGGCCGTTGGCCAACGGAAGGGCAGCTTTTTAAGAGCCTGGAAGGAAGCCCCCGGAGCACCGCTGGGTGCATTAAATGCAGGAGACACGTATCGTGTTCTCGCAACCTCGCACTCGGAGGAGTTTGCCAGGCCTTCTCCCGACGTCGTCGTCTCCCAGAGCCTCTCGCAGCCTGTTCTGCGGCCTTTTTAGAACAAGGAAAGTCTGGGGTGGGATTTGGAATCTCGGCACACCTGGACAAAAGCTGTGCGAGAAGCGGAGAGCCTGCGATTTTGCCGCAATATTTCCTCGTAGTTGATTAATAGCATACATAGAAAGGCTGAGGAATCCAGTGCTGCTGCGGAGGGAGGGAGGGTGAAGGATGCATTTTTTCCTCCTGGACCAAAATGGGCGAAGGGGCCTCGGCACAGCCGTGGGTTTAACTCCTCATGTGGAGCAGCACTGTGGTGACCTGGGCGGCTCTAATTCCGAGTAAATCGATTTAGGGTCGTGCTGTAATATATTTGTTTCTCCTGTTTAGCCAATGAGCTCAAGCAGGCCAACGTGGCTAGCTCCTCCTCCGTTTTTATTTCTGTCCGTTGTATTATTATTACATGGCATTTATGCCCTGCCTTTCTTCCATTGCAAGCAGCTTATAAAGGCTCTTCCCGCCATTTTCTCACAACAACCCTGTGAGGTAGGCTAGGTGGAGTGAATGACCGGTCCAAAGCCATCCAGTGCACTCCATGGTGGAGTGGAGACTTGAACCCAGATCTCCTGAGTTCCAGTCCAGCACTTCTGATCACAACACTGCACTGGATTTCTTTATCCTCGGAGCCCCACAAGGGAGGTTGGGTTCAGAGAATGGCCCAAGTTTACCTGGGTATCCCCACTCCTGATCCATCACTCCAGACTGAAGCTCTCGGGGGTAGGTGTTGCCACTGTCATTTTCTTGGTTTAATTACATTGCCTAAGTGTCTTTTCAGTTTTTCCCCCAAATTCATGCTAGTTTAAATTAAAAATTTAATGAAAAACTTAAATATTTTAGGCTGCCCTTCATCGTACAATAACCGTTGTTGTTGTTCAGTTGCAAAGTTATATTCAACTTTTTGTGACCCCATGGACAACACTCCCCCAGGCCCTCCTGTCCGCCACCATCCCGCAGAGTCCACTCAAGCTCACGCCGACTGCTTCAGTGACTCCATCCAGCCACCTCATCCTCTGCCATCCCCTTCTCCTTTCGCCATCTATTGTTCCCAGCATTAGGCTCTTCTCCAGGGAGTCCTTCCTTCTCATTAGGTGGCCAAACTATTTGAGCTTCATCTTCAGGATCCGGCCTTCTAAAGAGCAGCCGGGGTCGATCTCCTCTAGGACTGACCGGTTTGATCTCCTTGCAGATAGAATAGCTGAGTGGTGTACAAAATCTTTTAAAATCCAAATAAAACTTACTATAGACCAAAACAGTATATTTGAGCTGTTAGAATCTAGAGAAACCCGAGAAATAAACATTTCCTCTTCATAGGTTTGCTCCACGGTTTTCTAAAAGTGTGCCTAGCACAACCGGTCTGTGAGTTGTGCTGGGCACCATCCTCTCTGAAGCAAGCCAGTGCAGTGCTGTTTCTTTTAAAATCCGAAAAAATAACCCTGCAGCTGGTTCCTTACTATGCCATCCTGGCATGTCACCAAGTTAAGTGGGACTTACTCTCAGGTAAGTGACTGTAGGACTGCAGCCTTAAGCTGTAATTCTAGACATGTTTATCTGGCAACATAGCGGATCTGAGTGAGCATGTATCAAATCAGGCTGTTTGTAAGCCGCCCCGAGGCTCGTGTCTAAATAAATAAACAAAATAAATATTCAACGTTCTCAAGCAGGACTACTCCGGGGGTGAAGGCTCCTCTTCATTTGGCAGAATGAAAACTAGCAGGGCTTGGGGCCTAGATATTGGTTAGCTTGTCTGCCCTCTTCATTCCTCCACAGGTTTTGCAGAATGACCATGGAAAGCACCCCAGTGTCTCTGTCTCTCTCTGTCTCTCTCTCTCTGTGTCTCTCTCTCTCTCTCTGTCTCTCTCACACGCACACCCACACACACACAGACCCTGTGCATGGTACAACCTCTGTCAACAAACTCATTTTCCCCACAGGGGGATATGAAAGGGAAAGACTTTCCAAGATATTGTCTCTTGCTGCTTCCGCCGCTGTTTTGCACACAAACCAGAACTGAGATGGGGAATGAGGCCCACAGAAACAAACTGCTCCTCAAATATGGAAAAATGGAGTCTGTTTTTGTTGTTGTTTTGGTTTTGTTGTCCTGGGACTTTTGGAATCTGTGGGTGGATGAGAACTGGCAAGCTGCGAACAAGTCCCCTCCAACCACGGGGTTGAGCAGTTCAGAAGTTTACTAGTTTGTTCCAAATTAGTTGGCCTTGGAGCAAGATGTGGGGGAAGGAGAGGAAAGGAAAGGAGGATGTTATGAAGGCTCTAATTTTTCATTTTTTTGCATCTTCTGTCCCTTCTACACTCTTGAGGTCGGTGACACACGAATAATAAGAGGAAAGCAGCAATAGTCACCCTGATTTCAAAATGCATTCCTTGTTTCCATCCCAGCGATTTCTTAAAAAGAGATGTATGGGTCCCTCCTGGGAACCGATTCTCACATTCAGCAACCACACCAAACACCGTGAATTTTGTCAGTTTGCTTCTTGTATCCCTCAAATGTACGTTCACGCCTGGGGGGGCCATTTCAAGAAATGCGTACATCAGGTGTAGTTTGTCTCGCATAACCCTTGTGGATGTGTACTAGTGAAGAAAGCGCATAGCACTTGGAAAGGTGGCTGGAGACAGAAGCTCAGCCTCTTTGAGAACTATAGTCAGACGGAGAAGAGTTTGAGAAGTTCAGGAGAAGAGTTTGAGAAGTTCAGTGTGTGTGTCGCATTGTTTTAACTTCTCAAAACCTAAGAGGAGTGACGGGTTCCATCCATTACATTCCGCATGCTCAGACAGGATGGGGGTGTTGTTGTTGTCGTTTTCCTCTTGTTGCTCTCTTATAAGAACCAAGTTTGGAAACCTGATTTGCACAATTTGTCACATGACTTCACACTGTACGAACAACATTTCCCATGCATGGACAGAATCCCTTCTAGGGCATTGGGTTTGCACATGCATGTGTGCATTTCTCCTTTGAAAGAGATCCGGATCGTTCTAGCCAACCTTGGGAAACATCTGTATTTTCGCTGCTAGACCTCAACTCGGTCTAAAAGCCTTTGGAATTGTCATTAAAATGAAGAATATGTTGTGGTTTCAGTGAATTAGACATTTCATGTTTCCAATTCAGTGGCACTCTGCTGCAGAAAATCATTTGCTTCGACGCGGCTGCAGAGAAGAGTTATTGCCCACCATGGCCGGACGCCCTCAGCCCCACTGATAGCGGGAGGGCCTGTCCCCACAGCGAAGGTTCTGCGTGCGTGTCTCCAGGTGGGGCTGGGGAAAACTCAAATTCTGTTAAGCCGTGCCGACTCTTCCTAGGTCTGGAAGACCCATCCTATATGGCAGTGCAGAGCAGCTCTTTGTGTTTTTGCCGTCAGGAGTGTGCTTTGTAGAACCTCTGATCCTGAAGAGAAGTGCCCAGGGAAGGAGAGACCCTTGAAGGACCTTGCAAGCAAGATCACAAAAGGGTGGCTTTAATCTTCCCTGCCTGCACGAGGATCCGACGCTGGTGTCCTCTCTTCTAGCAGTAATCCTGATGTGGATTGCTGGGGTTGGGTTGGGGAGGCAGCCTTCTGCTTGCCCCCTCCCAGCCATCCTGCAGGGCCGTGGGGCAGAGATGCAAGGTCTCTTTTAGACCAGGGCCACATTCAATTTCTGAGCAACTGTGATGTCCGAAGGGGAAAGCAGTGAGGCCAAGACCCCAGTATTTGGGGTAACAGGAACTCTTGCTGATAATTCTGCTTTAGGAGAGGCATTTTGACTTTTCGGAATGAGGAAAAAATGCCGGAAGTTGGGCGACTGCCAATGGATCAGGAATGGACCAGCCCCTGGGAAAATGGGGGCAGTTTTTAGGGAGCTCCCAGGGTGCTGGAGTGTGGGTTTGCACCATGGCTGTAGAGGATTTAGGATTGACCATGTGCCTTAACAGGCAAGCTTTACACGGAAGGCCAGTTGATCTTGAAATGAAGGTGCTTGTGCTGGAAATAGAACTTACGAATCGCTTTGTTGGGCACCTAAGGCCTAGACTGAACCGGATTACACATTGAGAGATCCCGTAAACAGCTCCTTTTCTTAACATATCCTTAGGAAGAGGCTCCAGAGACTGGTTCTGCCTTTCCACCCAACCTCATGCATTTTGGGTCACTTCGTGCAGTGGGTCTGTTTGATCTGTTTACACTTTCTGTAGCAAACACCCAAATGGGAAGAGAAATGTCTCGTGTCCTTAAAAGCACATCCTGATGTGACCATGGTGTCTTTGTTAGCACCAGTGTTTTGTTTGTGGGGGAGTCTTGGGTTCTTCGGAATTTAGGCCTGCAAGTTTCCAGACCCTTATTAAAGTTGGACCGGAATGGCTGAAATCCTGAACTTTTCTTCTGGTTGTGCTTCCATTTCAGATGTGTCTATGCCATGTCAGATAATCCGAATCAAGTTTGATCAGCACATACACAGGAAACAGCCACATACCAAGTCAGACTACCCATGCTCCGTTTGGGATTGTCTACCCCCTGTGACAGTGATGCAGAGGGAAAGACGGGTGCCGTTTTTGCCTAGCGGACCAAACAGAGCTCTGAAAAGCTTCAAACTTCCCATGGCTTTACTGACTGAAGCTTCTCCAAGGCAGGTAAGGAGACATCTACTTTTCAAATGTTTTAAGATCCCAAGATTTCAAGGTAAAACGGGTGGATTGGGCATGTGGATGTGAACTGAGCAAAGTTAAAAATGTATCCAGGTTGAATTGTGAATGCTTTAAAATTGTTTATTGGGGAGGAGTTGATTAAAGTTTCTCACGTAGAAACAGTGTTGCGTATTAAGTTGCCCTTCGGAGAACTCTTACAAATTCGGAATTTAAGATGTGCGCCAGAAGGTGGCAATCTTTCCTGTCTGTGCAGCGATATTGCTTGGAATCGCTGAGTGCTGGGGTGTGTGTGTCGGGCTTGTCGTTTTGTCACTGTAGTGCCTTAACATGTTTGGGTTACTAACCTAATTCCCCCACCCATAAAACTTAGCCTGAAACGTTTCACTTAACTTCCTCCCGCTGCATTCTTTACACTCTCGCCTTTTTAACAATAGCCTTTTTTTGGCGCTATAGAATGAATCGCCATCAGTGGAATGTTAAAACAAAAAATCAATGTATCCGTCAGTCAGTAGGAACATAAATAGAAGTAACTCTGGTAGAGACCTCCAAATGGGGTAGAATGGCAATGTGGTTAATTTTCAGAGCCAAGTGTGTGTTATATCATCTGCAATCCCACTGCAAATGTTGTGGATTATACAAATGTCGTATGATGTAAACGGTGTGCATAGACTGTATGCCTGGATGGTATGCCCACGTTGATTGCATGGTACAGATGGATTCTTAGGCTGCTGTGGTTCATGGTTTAATTAGTTCTGATAAGGCACGGTGCTCTTGCCTCCACCCTGGACACCACGAGCCTCAGGAATGGGAGAGAGCAAAATGCAGGCCTCGCCCCGGCTTCTAGATAAAGCGCCGGGAAGGGCAAAGGAAGCGGTCTGGGGTGCTCTTTGGAAGTGGTCTCTTCGCTTCCACATCCTCCGGCACCGCCCTTTTGCCCCTCTCCAAAGGCACCGAAGCTGAAGCTCAAATTCTTTGGCCACCTCAGGAGAAGGAAGGACTCCCTGGAGAAGAGCCTGACGCTGGGAACGATTGAGGGCGAAAGGAGGAGGGGGCGGCAGAGGAGGAGGTGGCTGGATGGAGTCACGGAAGCAGTCGGCGTGAGCTTAGGGGGACTCCGGGGGATGGTGGAGGGCAGGAGGGCCTGGGGGAGTGTTGTCCGTGGGGTCGCGATGGGTCGGACGCGACTTCGCGACTAAGAAAGGTACTGTTCCACCCTCCGCAATTGGGGAAGTGCAGCCCTGGCGCTCTGAAGGATCCTGTGGTCACCCAGAAGGGGTCTGGAGGCCATAGGATTGTGCTCTTAATAGGTTACGGGGGCAGCATCTTCTTGCATCAAGAAAAGGCAGGTTTCTAAGGAGGCATCTTTCAAAGGCGCATGTGGGGCGGTCTGTGAAGGCTGTTGGAGGGTGAGGGGAGTTCCAGGCACAGGAAAGATGCAGAAGAGGAGAATGGGAACAGTTTCTAAGGGAACAGGCTCAGTTGCCACCATATAGCGAAAATAAGGTGGAAAGAGAGAGCAGAGCAAGGCCAAGACAGAAAGTTTGTTTGTTTGTTTGTTTGTTTGAGTGCCTTATACTATGTTCTTGGGATGGTTTACAGAATGAATTGTTTAGAAGGAGACGTCAGGAAGGAATTAATAGAGATGGAGCAGAATTATTCAGTGCTCTAGGTGTAAATATGGTTACTAGAATGAATAATGCATGTGTGAGAAAGCGTACGTGGATATGCAGAGTATCATTCCTCCATATTTGAGCATGACGATCTGCACAGCCATGCATTCGCATGCCTTGGTGCTTAGCGTTACGGATTGCTGGGGCTGCATCCAGACTTCACCATGTATGTAAAGCATGTTTCTTGTAAACGGGCTAATATTGCAAAGGCACAATCCCATTCATGTCCAGACGGCTACCGGCAAGCCTCGCCGGCCGTATGTAAACATGCATGGAATGGCACTCAAAGCTGCTTCATAAAGGCTTTTTGCCTCCAAAAGCAAGATGCAAGTTCGCAAACAGGCGCATGACCTCCCAGGTTGCCACCTTCTGTGCAGCGTCCTCTCAGTTACATGTGAACGTGGCTGAGGCTAAGAGCCGCAATCCATGAAATATTGGCAATTTGGCTTCATAATGACCTCAAATCCCGTGGATTTCAGGAAGTCTTCTCTGAGGATGAATATCCAGCCCTCGGGTGTAATTCATGGTCGGTCTCAGCCTTCACCAAGCTGATGCCCTCCAGAACTTTTGTACCACCCATCCCAGCTTTCCTGACCATAATCCAAGTGGAACATCCCACGGATGTGGCAGTTCCCTGGCGAGGGAAGGCTGCATTATGTTCAGGAATAAGAGGCCTTTGCACCTGAGACAGTTGGGAGGGCGTTACGCTGGGGAAGTCGGGCCTCTAGTCTCGCCGCCTCCAAGCCCCCTGCTCCAGAAGAGCTCCTTAGATTCCTTGGTGGTACTGTGAAAAGACGCCCAGGTGAAATGCCCGGGCTGTTTATTATCCTGTTGCCTTTGAAGGGCTAGACATCCTCCAAACGCGGCTGGCAATGTTGAACTGGCATCAGTGCAGCGGGAAGCACACGCGGAAGTGCCGCTGATGCGCGAGAGCGAGCCGAGCCCCCCCCCCCCCGCCGCCAGCATCCCTCCCTCCGCAGGGGCGCCGTGCAGCCCCACGATCGCGGGGCCACCGCGCAGGAGGCCTGGCCTCTGCCCCGCCGATCGGGCTGCGGGGCCTGGGAGGCTGCCCCGAGGCCCGGCCGGTGCGTCCAGCGGACCCCTGGCTGCGCCGAGCCCGCCCCCCCCGCCTCGCCTCGCCTCGCCTCGCCTCGCCTCCCCAGGCGGACTTTGCGTCGCGGGCATCGCCTCGCTCGGAACTTTGCCCAGCGTGATTCGCGCCCCCGCCCGGAGGAGCGCGCCGGCCACCTCGCTCGCCCCCGCCCGCCCGCGAGCGCGCGCGCGCGCCGGGCTCTCCTCCTCCTCCTCCTCCTGCGCGCGAGGGCGAGGGCGCGCGCGCGCCCGCCTTTCGCAGAGCGGCCGGGGGGGGGGGCGAGGGAGAGGCGCGGAGCCGCGGGGGCGACGCCTGTTCCTGGAAGAGCCCGGCCGGGGAGTTGGTCGCATTCTTGGCCGGGGTTCAGCGGCCGCGCAGACACCGCCGAGCCGGGGGGCGGGGCGGGCGGGCGGCGGGGCGGGGCGGGCCCGGCGGGCCGCCTGCTCTGGCTCGGCCCCGAGCCGCCCTCAGTCTGGCCCGGCGCGCGGAGCGGGAGGATGTGAGCGGGCGCCGCGGCCGTTCCCACGTTGC
>NW_025336059.1:5171258-5237997 GCF_004798865.1 Varanus komodoensis
TCGGCGGGGGCGCGGGGGACGCGGAGCGCGAGCGGCGGGCGCCGCGCCAGGCGGCCGGGCGCCTCCCCGCCCCGCGCACGTTGCTTCCGCCCCGCGCTGGACATGCCCGCAGACGCGGCGAGTTCGCTGGCGACGCCGGACGCGGCCGCCGCTCGGGCTGCCCTCGGCCCTCGCCGGCTCGATTAACTCGGCAGCGCCCGCCCGGCGCCGCTCCAGATTCGCCGGCGGCCGCGGGGAGGGCGGGCTGCGCTGCGCTTCGCTTCGCTTCGCGTGCGACGGGCGTGCGTGTGTGTGTGTGTGTGTGTGTGCGGGGGGCGCGCGGGCGTGCGTGCGGGCGTGTGTGTGCGGGGGGGGCGCGCGCGCCCGCCCGGGAGACTGCAGGCTCGAATGGGGATGGGAAGCGGAGCGCCGGCGTGAGCGGGCGGCGCGCTTTTTCTTTTCGGAACTTCTCCCCTCCTGCAGCCGCGTCTCTTTTATGAAGGGAGAGCTGCCCCTCCCCCGGAGTGGGCCCCCCTCTTCCCCCCCGCCTCGGGGTCCCTTTTGCGCCGGGGGATAAGCGGGACGCGCAGGAGCGACGCCAAACTTCCAGAGGGGCGTCCGGCGAGCGGCGCAGCCCCCCGGGAGGAATTCCGCTGGCTGGAAGAGATGAGGTCTGGCGGATTCCCCTCCCAGCCCCGCTAGCGGAGCGCGGCGCGGTTGTTGCGGGGGCTTCCTCGCTGACGCCCCGCGCCCCGGCGCGCCTTGGAGACATTTACTCGAGACCGGGGCTCCCTGGCTCTTGGCGGCCTCCCCCTTCGCGCTCGTCCTCGACGGAGAGCGGCGGCGGCTTCCGTTTCTCGGTCGGCGGGGGCGAGGCAGCGGCGCGGCCAGGCAGGGACGGCGGCGGCGGCGGCGTCTAAGATGGAGGCTGTGGCGCGGAGCAGCTTCCAGCCCCATCCCGGCCTGCAGAAGACCTTGGAGCAGTTTCATCTCAGCTCCATGAGCTCGCTGGGCGGCCCGGCCGCCTTCTCGGCGCGCTGGGCGCAGGAGCTGTACAAGCGCGAGCACGGCAAGGAGCCCGCGGCGGCGGCGGCGGCGGCGCCCCCGTCCTCGGCGGAGCCGGTGCTGCACTTGCCGCCCATCCAGCCGCCGGCGGTGATGCCGGGCCCCTTCTTCATGCCCTCGGACCGCTCGACGGAGCGCTGCGAGACCGTGCTGGAGGGCGAGACCATCTCGTGCTTCGTGGTGGGCGGCGAGAAGCGCCTCTGCCTGCCGCAGATCCTCAACTCGGTGCTGCGCGACTTCTCGCTGCAGCAGATCAACGCCGTCTGCGACGAGCTGCACATCTACTGCTCGCGCTGCACGGCCGACCAGCTCGAGATCCTGAAAGTCATGGGCATCCTGCCCTTCTCGGCGCCCTCCTGCGGACTCATCACCAAGACGGACGCCGAGCGCCTCTGCAACGCGCTGCTCTACGGCGGCGCCTACCCGCCGGGCCGCTGCAAGAAGGAGTACCCGGGCGGCGCGCACGGGGGCCCGCTGGAGCTGGAGCTGGAGCTGACCGAGCGCAGCTTCAAGGTGTACCACGAGTGCTTCGGCAAGTGCAAGGGACTGGTGGTGCCCGAGCTGTACAGCAGCCCCGGCGCCGCGTGCATCCAGTGCCTGGACTGCCGGCTCATGTACCCGCCGCACAAGTTCGTCATCCACTCGCACAAGTCCCTGGAGAACCGGACTTGCCACTGGGGCTTCGACTCGGCCAACTGGCGCGCCTACATCCTCCTCAGCCAGGATTACGCCGGCAAGGAGGAGAAAGCCCGGCTGGGCCAGTGCTTGGACGAGATGAAGGAGAAGTTCGACTACAGCAACCGGTACAAGAGGAAAGCGCCCAGGGTGAGTGCGCGGCTGCGCCCCGGCTCCGGGCTCGGGGGTGCGCGGAGGGCCCCTTGGGGAAGGGGCGGCCGGGGGCAGCCTTGCAGCCGGCCGTGAGGCGCCCCCCGCGGGGAGACCTCGTCCCGCCCGCCAGGTGGGCTTCCCCCCTCTTTGAAGGCAGCGGGTCTGGTCCAGGCCGGCCGCAGCGCGCTCCCCCCAGCCCCTTGGGGTCACCCCTCGGGCGGCCGAGCGCCCCGTCCGAGCAGGGGTGCTGTGGTGGCGGCGGCCGTTCAGAAACTCAGCTGCAGGAGTGCCACCACCGGCCGAGCACGGCCCCGGGGACTTGCGGAGCCGGAACAATGTTCAGGAACAGTCTCAGGCCCAAGAGGGATCCCTTGGACTCGGGATCCGTTGCGCCCCGCAGGGAGGGCTTTATCTCGCTTGGTTTATTGTTGGTTCAGGCGGCTGATTCCAGGCAGGTCCCGTGTCCTTGGCAATCAGTCTTTTGGTTTTCCCTGGTGTCCCCCCCTTTTTTTTATTGGAGGTGGGGGTGACTCTTACTGTTTCGGACTACCAGTGTTTGCTTCTGGAGTTTGTCTGCACCAGTAGGGCTGGAGCCAGCTTTAACCGCCCGCCTGCCTCGCCTCAGGCTGTTCCTTTGGCTCTGTGCATTCACTGAAAGACACGTGCACGCTATGCCATAGTGCAGAACCAAGGAATGGGGGCTGATCGATAGACGCCCCAGACTTCTCTCCAGAAGTGTGCCGACATGGGGGGCGCGATAGCTGAATAACCTCGCCAGCTTCCAAAGCGCGGCATTGGCAGTTAACCAGATTGATTTTATGCTGCAGCAGTTCGGTGTGCTTGCAAATCGTGTCGGCGCCTGTTCTGTGTGTGCTGACTGGATTGTGTCTTTTGGATGCCCACTAATGTCGGGCCCAGAAAGTAGCTTGTGTGTGGGTTATATACGAATGCAGGAAACGAACGTGTCTGGGGCAGGGTGCTGCTGCTGCTGCAGCTTTCAAATTATGCCAGGCGATTGTGGAACCTGCCCAAGCAGGCAGCTGAAAAGTGCATGGGTACAAGATAGTCTTTATTTAGTCCGCAGCTTTCAGTTCCCAGAATCCCTAGGGTTGGTGGTTGGGGGGTAAGGGAGGCCATGCTGCCTTGGCACTGGTCAGCTCAAAGGCTAGGAATGTGGCGGGCCTCTGGAAGGGGCAGAGAGAGGATATCCGACTAGCCGGGCGCATGTAATGGGCGAGCAACAGAATGCGAGATGTACCAACATGGAGCACTCCGGCCGATTCGTTCAGTGTGTAGAGCTCCTTGGGCGACGTGGAATCGTGGAAATTTGCAGCAGGGAGACTTGTTTAATGCTGCTTGAGGCATGTCCAGTGAAGACTTTTCCCTCTTTTAAACTCCCCCACGCCTGTTTTGGAGAAAAATGTGCCCACACACATCCAGGCAGGCCACAAATAAACAAGCGAAGAACCTTAATCACAGCCCCGCTTCCCCCACTTTTAGCACAGAGAAACCAGTCCCTGTTTTCTCCTCCAGAGCCTGGGTTCAAAAGCTGTGGCAGGAACGCTGGGAAGAAGGAAGGACCCGCATAATCTCACACGGCAGAGGAGGATGTGTTCTTAACGCTTGTCTATCTCCAGCTAATCATGTGCTAAAAGTGGCAGGTTGGGGGCTGACAGTCATTATGGGTATGAATGGGGAGAGGAGCAGCAGTGGAAATGGGTGTGTGTGTGTGTGTGTAAAAAGAGGGACTTCTTTTTGAAGGCTTGCATTCCATTCTGGGCCACACAAGCAAGGGGTCGTTCTCAATCCAAAATCTTGGGTGATGCAGTAGGATCTTATCTGGGGCTGTTGGAATCAGCCATGTATATTCATCCCTTGCCCCCTTTCTTTTCAGTTACCATTTCAATTACATTTTAATGCATGCGTTGTGAATGTGGAAAGTAGCAGAAGCTGGAAGTGAAGTTCTCAAACTGACTTTGAGCTTGGTGATGGAGTGTTGGGGTTTTGTTTTTTTCCTGGATATGGATGGCTATCCTGACATCATTCGATGCTAAAATTGCGTCTGTCAGACTGTTAAGTGTCAGGCCGAAGGGTGAATTTGCCGGTAGACCTCTGTGTAATTTATAGCGGCCAGGCAAGGGTTTCTGCCTCTAAGTTACTTACCTATAGTAGCAATAAAATCACAGCCTCCCCCTCCTTTACCACCCTAAATTATACCGCTGAAATGAATTAAGAAAGGCTCAGGATGAACGGGCGTGCATTGTTATGAGAAAGGGCTGCGGACCGTCTGTGTTCTCCAGTGCCGGCTGGTGCAACAGCGTCTTCCCAAGCAAAATTCAGAATGGGCTGAGAATGGATTGCTTTCGAGAGTGCCTCTTTTGCCCCTGGAGACCCTGCGGTTCCAGAAAATAACAGTAGATCTTACGGAGAAGAGACCCTGTAAGCTCCAGCCTGTGTACCAGCGAATGTGGCCAGAGTTGATGTCGGACTTTCAGCTGGTTCTCGGAAAAGCAATGGTGTGGAGTTGATCGGGCAGGGGGGTCAGGTTTGACCAGGGAAAGAGGGGGGGATTGTCCCTCTCAGAGATCTGGGGGAGATACTTGTGCTAAGGGAGGGAAGGACTTGAGCGGGGGTGTTGAAACTCTCAGGGCTGCTTTTTGTGGAATCGTTTCCTCTGACTCAGAGTGTTGTTTGAAGTCTCTCCAGCAAGACAGAAATAAGGAGCATTTGCTTTGGTTTCCAGAAGCTGTGGCAAAGCCGAGAGGCCATGTGTACAGATGCGAACAGCTTGGTCTGAAAGACTAGGCTGGAACTCAAGAGCTTAGGCTCGGTTTCAAGGCTTTGGATTCAGCCATAGACCCTTCTGCTTTACTCTTGAGAAGACCTTTGGCTTGGCTGCTTGGCATTTCAGGCAAAGAGTGGCTTCTCTCACGTTTGGGCTCCGTTTGCCCAAATTCTGGTTCTTCCAGACATGGCCAACAGAACACCCCATGCTAAGATGGTTTCCCATTGCAGCGTCTACGCATCCAGAGGGTAAAAGCTCGCTAGCTTCAGGGTTGTCGGATTGTGGCCAGAGGCAAATGCGATTTGGGTTTTCTTCGCGAGGCCGTGGTGCGAATGGGGCGAAGGAAACCCACTTCATCCTCTGCTTGGTTGCTCGTATTTACCTGTTTTGACTGCTGCCAACTCAGCTCATGCTTCACTGGGTGCATCTGCGTGTTTCGATTACAGCTGTCCGTAAACCTCGTGTCCCTCTGTGCGGTTTGCGCTGCGTGCGAGTTGTCACCAGGGTGTCTCTGCTTGGAGGTGTCTCCATTCCTGGGTGGGAGTAGCATGTTTTCTATTTACGTGCAAAGAGAAGAAATTGTTGCTCGCAGCAGCTGCTGCTGCGGCAGTGCTTGTTGTCGTTTGTCTGTGGAGATACTTCCCTGAAGCAGCCCTGTGGACTGGCCTCCTGGAGTGGATCTGTGTGAGTTGTATCTTTTTGTCCTCCCGGAAGACTTTCTGCAGGATCCCCAAAGACGATAATCGGCGGGGAGGTGGAGAACCGCGGCTTGCCAAATGGGGTCGGAGTCACACCTTCCATCAGCTCTAGCCAGCAGGGGGGATGATGGCTGTTGTTGTCCAGCATCGTCTGGGAGGTGCAAATGCTTGCTGCTTGCTTGCCAACTCCCAGGGGTGCTTGGCTTTGTCAAAGAAGTGCTGACGCTGGGGATCTCCTGGGCTGGTCTCCTGCATCAGGGCAATTCTCGCAAGACATCATGGGTGTGCTTCGGGATGGGACGGGCTCCGTAGGGATGGGAGCCCTGCCATAAAAGCAGCAGCCCTCAGAGGGGAGGGCGAGTCCGCTGAGTTTAGCCCTTCCCAGCCCTGCTCGGTTTCTGCATGCAAGTTGTTTGCTTTCCTTGGGCTTAATCATTCCTACGTGGACATCTTGAGTCCCCCTAATCCCCTTCACCTTCTGGACTTTGTTCGTTAGCTTTGTTCCTAGAAAATGTGCTGCTCGGCTTCCCTGCACCCTTCCCCTTCCCCTTCCCCGCCTGCTCTTCTCCAGCTTCTGCCTCTTTCCCAAAACCACAGCCTTGGAAATCAAAAATGCGTGCAGGGCTCTGACCGGTTCTGCTGGAAGCAGGGCTGTTCGTTCTTAATTTTTAATGTGTGGAGGGTAGGACCCCGTTCTCTGAGGGCTGTAAGGTAACAGCTGGCGGCTCTTGCGTTGCGGGACTGGCCTCCATGACCCTCGTCCTCCCGCCTCTTCCCCATCTCCCCTTCCCTCCCGCTCATGCTCTTCTCCGCGGCCTGTGCGACGTGCGCCTCCTTCGCTACTCACACGTCGTCTTGGAGTGCGCGGAAGAGACCTACCTGCTGCCTGTCCCTCACCGGCCGGCCCAAGTAGCCCTGGCATTCATCATCCGATAGGGGTCCCCGCAGGGAATGCTATCTACGGCCCCCACATCGTGCATAGCCTGTGGGGTCTTCTTGCCAGGTGCCTGCTTCTCGCCAGGGGTGTGCAGGGCTCCTGGGACAACCGCATGCCTAATTATTTCCCTCTGCATGCGCTCCTTGGGGAAGTGCTGCCCCTTGCAGCATTACCTTTCCACCTGGGCAAAGCACCCCAGGCAGACATTTTCATTGCACCTGGGTAGAGAAACAGTGGTCTGGGGAACAGCCCTCACTGGATGGATGGGAAGAGGAAGTGACGTCTGTCTGTCTGTCTGTCACACATGCAGCGCGCACCCAAGGCGTGGCATCCTCCGGGGTTGACGGCCTGCTTGGGAAGGTCCTGTGCAAACTGTCCCAGCTGAGGAGGTTCCTCGCCTGCACCGAGGAACAGTCCCTTCCAAGCCAGTGAAAGGCACGTCAGGCAGAGACCAAAGGGCGGAAGCCTGTTCAGGCTGGGCGACCAGCTTTTGGGGCACACTAAGGATTGCAGTCTCTGTGAACTTGTGCGGCTGTCGGCTGTGGCATGCATGCCAGAAGTGGAGGGTGCGCATCTCTGCACGGCGCCATCCCCTCTGGGGGCTGTGGCAGGCATGCCAGAAGTGGAGGGTGCGCATCCGTTTCCACCATCGCCCCCCCACGCCTTGCATGCACAGAGTTTCTCAGTGCCACAGGTCCTGGAGAGTCGGTGAGCGAGTCCTGTTACGTTTCGAAAGTGTCTCCAGCGTGTCACAGGCTCTGGATTGCATGCGGGTTGGCACTGCCAGCCACATAAGAAGGATGCTTTGTCTCGGAGCCCTGCACTGGCACCCGATGGCCGTCTCGAGCGCTTCCGGCGCTGCTCTTCTAGGATGCTGCGTATCGGTTGCGTGATTTCAGAGGCCTCCTGTGGACAGCTCTTGGCCAGGAGCAGGCGCAGCTTGTGGGTTGCACCGTGCCTGTGCTGACGAGCTCTCGTGACATCCTTTTCTTCTGGGCTCTCTCACCTTTTTGCCCTGTGCGCCGATATTTTCGTCTGCCGCCCTTACGCAAGCAAACCGTGATCTTTCATCATCAGGTTTAGTTGAGGCGTGCTGGATAGATAGGTTTTCGTGTAGCGAGGACTTCTTACCTGGTCAGGCACCTTTAGCGGTGAGCTACTGGAGGAAGAATCCCTCTGGTTTGAACAGGTGAGGCTTGGGTCTCTCCCTAGCTATACCTTGTGCAAGCAGGTCGAGGCACCCTTGCTAAGCAAGGGAGGTGAGGGCCTGCAGCAGGATGGATGACCACATGTGGAAGCGGAGCAGGCGCTTGGACTTGGCGGCATTAAGGGCCCTTGCCAACTCTGCTTAGGTTACTGTTGTATCCCTTTTCTTTTCTGCAGTTAAGCCCTTCGAAGGCTTAGAATGTGCCAAAAGTTCAACGAATAAACCTGGTTCTAGGAAACCCCCCTTCCAATTAATAGGGCTAATTTATTTTAGCGGGGAGGACTTGGGAACATAAATCGATTTGGCTTTCGGTTAGAGGAAGCATTCCTCATCCATGAGTTTGCCTTTCACATTGCCTGAAACATATGGGGACCTTATTACGCTGAATAAGATCTAGGCAAACTTTCCTGCCATTGTTCCCGAGATTCTATCCCCCTTCCTTTTGTGTGTGTGGGGAAAAGGCATTTTTATATGTTTCTCTGAACCTGAGGAGTAAACATTGCCATCTTTGTACAGGTAATCTTTGCATTCCATTCTGCTGCCTCAGGCTGCTGCTCTCACGAAAGTCTTCGGTTTGCAGGGAGACCAGAAAATAATGGCATTGATACGGTAGATTTTGAGCATGTGCCCTTTTTTATGTTTATTTGGGAGGCCAGCTATGAAAAGTGGCTTTTCATTGCTTTGAAGGTGCGTGTTCTATTTTCACCCCCACCCCCATTTCTCACCCCATTGATTTAAATTTAATGGCAAGTAATAGGGTGGTGAAGGAAGGATAAATATCCCATTTTTTAGAATATGGTTACTTCTTTAAGGGCAATTGTATAAGCTGCTTTAGCTAGAAAGCAGAGAGTTTCGCCCGGAAATCAATCAATGTTAAAATCCAGCGCCCTGGCGACTAATAGAAGGGACTGGCTCCATGCATCATTTGGAGTTTTAAAAGCCTAGTTGTTGACGAAGCAGTTGGGTCTTGTCGGGGCTGTACCATGTCAGACTGGTTGTGCCCTGCTGGAACTGAACTCTCCTGTATTCCAGGTGTTGAGGGAAGGAGTGTCTCAGGTGAACAGGGTAGCGTGTCTCGCTTGCTTGGATTTGTATCCTGTGTTTCTACCAGAAAACAGCACTCAAGATGGCATCCTTTTCTCAGTGGCTGGTTTCCCAGGGCAGACATTTTTAAAAATATATTTCGAGGAACATGCCACGCAGGCTTGGGAGCTCCGGGACATTTGCTCGGTGATATCGTTACCTCTTTTTGGTGTTGACATGAAGCAGTCTGGTGAAGAAGCCGGCTCCTCTCTCCCCGCTGTCCGTCGAGGGGCTTGTAGCCTGACAGCCACGGCCATGGTGCCCCCGGCCATGGTGGAGGGGAAGTTCCATCCTCCACAGCCAGAGTGGCATTGCAGCTGCTGATGGTTCTGGAAAGGTGAAGCCTTGGGTGAGGGAGAGGTATTCCTTCCTCCAGAGTTAGCATGGAGACAACACTGGCTGGTATTATTATTGTTGTTGTTGTTGTTGTTACATTTTTATACTGCCCGTAGCCAAAGCTCTCTGGGCAGTTGACAGCAATAATCATAGAATCATACATTCAAGTCACCCATCCCACTTCTGCCCAGGCCTGACCCTGCTTAGCTTCCAAGTTTAGGCAGGATCAGGCACTTCAGGCTACATGGAAGCTGCCCACCCCTCTTCCTTGAGTCGACTCATCCTCCTGTGTGCAGTTGCTCAGGGTTACCAGTGGAGTTGCTAAATTCAGGGCGACACGTGCCGAAACTGCTATCACCATTACGCATCGTGGAGACCTTGGGCTCTCTCCATATCTGCACAAAGTCACCCAGTTCATTCATTCATTCCGCATCTGTGTCCTTTCCTGCTATTGATTTAAGGCAGGGTGCCAGTTGGCCAGTCACAGCATGAACCCATTCTGGTGCAGAAATGGTCTTGCAGTGCGGGGAACCTTTGCGAAGCAAGCTCTCCTTTGAGATAGTTGAGGATTCTTCTTCTGCGCACTTGCACCTCTGGCCAGAGGTGGATTCTGCCTTTGCAACACCTGGAGAGTAATTGTCACAGTCGGTCATTTACCTGCAGCTCAACAACGCGAATAGTGGCGATCCGGAAATCTTTCCATCCAGCGTCACAACATAACCTTGTCTGTAATGTCTCAATATAGCTCTTGCGTGCCTTTGGATGCAGCTCAAAGTCTTGCAGAGTATTGGTGGTTGTGTCTGAGGATGAAATGCATGGCACCTCTGGTGTTGGCCCCCGACTAAGGTGGAAGGAAGCAAAGCAAAAATGCCCAGTGGGCCTTTTCCTCCTAGGGTCCCATTGTAAGTGCTGGGTTTAGCCTTTAAAGCCTTAAGCACCTTGGGACCAGGTTTGTCCTGGTCCCAAGGTTTGTCTCTCCTCTAGCTGCTCACTAGCACCTTGAACCCAAGAGCTTCTGCTGAAAGAGCCCCTGCCAAAGGAAGTGAGGTGGCCGGCCACGAAGGAGCGGGTCTTTCTGGTGGTGGCCCCCTGTTGATAGAACAGCTGTCCCTGACAGCTCTCCTGGCACAATCCTTTCAGTCATTTTGTGCCAGGAGAAGACCTCATTCCTCCACCACATCCATCCTTTTAAATAATGTAGGCCTTATAGCTTGAATCTCTCCATTTAAAATCTTTTAATTATATTTTGATTCTTATTGTTTTCTACTATAGGTCAATGTTTTATTGATTTCTGAGCTTCCTAGATTACCTTCACCATAGGGATGCCTCCATAAATGCAGTAATACAGATAAGGGCATCCCTGTTTTAGAGGAATGGTCCATCTCCCTCTCCCTAGCTGTCCAATGCCAGACTGTACCATTTGATCAGTTAAAGGGGGCATCCAGTGGGCTGGATTGTAAGCTGCTGAATCTGACAGATTATGGACACTCAGCGGAAGGCGGGAGGAGCACAGAGGAAGCATCTTCTACATCCTTGGCTCTCCAGACACGTGGCTGGCCGTCTGAGTGTTTCCCCCTGCCCATGAGGAGGGGGTGTATTGCCCCTTCTCCTCCTTCCCCCAGAATGCCAAGTGGATCTTTGGACTCCTATTTGGCACAGAAAGAACCATGCTGGCTGCGATGGCAGAGGGAGGGTATCCAGAGATCTGTGCCCTTGGAACGTTTTCCCAAGATGGGAGCTGGGGCCCCAAAGTTTCTTTCGGCCTTCAAACAGCATCCAGCAGCTGGGACATTTCACCCTGAATTAAGAATTTACTACAAGGATTTCTGAAAGAATCAGGCACACCCTGTCTTAGAAGAGGCATCCTTTGGAAGAGGGAATGCCTTGGAAGAGGGAATGCCTCTTCCATGCCTTGGAAGAGGGAATGCCTCTTCCAAGAAGAGGATCGCTGTGCCATGTTTGGGCGAAGGAGAAATACGGGGCTGCCCCCAGTATTGTCTCTATGAATGGAAAGACTCCTGTGAGTGTGGCGCTTCCTTCCATGAAAGAAGTGACCAGGCTAGTTAAATAATTAATTACATGTGCTAATATAATCAATAGATTAGTTGGCTCAAACACACCTAATCAATTACAATTTATTTAATTGGGTTGCAACCTTACTATGGAGGGTTGATGGGAACGTTCTTGCTCATAGTCAAACATCCAAACCTGGCTAGCGCCCACCCTCGTGGAAATACAACCGTTCAAAGTAATGACTTGTTTCCCAAGTTGCTTTAAGAAAATCAAACCGTGGCCATTTATATTTTTTTGCCAAGGGGTGCTGAAGTCGTTCGTGGCACAGGGTTTTTGAGGACCGGGGCATCAGCAATCTGCGTATCATACATGGCGTGAGTAGCTGGCGTCTTGGCATGGATGCCTAAGGCTGAGTCTCGCTGATGGAAGGAGACCTTTGCATACCTTTGCTAGTCCCCTGCCCTTTCTCTTTTCTGTTTTCATTCTCCACCCTCTGCCTGAGCCAGTCCTCTCATGTTAAAAGAATAAGGTCACGGACTTGTGTTGCCGCGCTAACTTTCCCCGTCCCCTTCTTGCCAGCCAGTTTGTGTAATGTCTGTCTGAAACAGTTGAGTAAGGGCAGACAGGATATCAAGTGTTAGGAAGTCTAACAGAGGCTCCAGTCTGCTGACGAGTCAGGAGAAGTAACCCTCGCAGCTTCAGTTACAGCCTCCCACCCTGGAGGCCTGGAGAAAGCCCCATCTTCGCCCCAGAAGGGTTTGTTGTCTCTCAGCTGCAGCATGCCTCGTTAATTTTTCAGTGTGGTTTATTAATGCCACGCTCTGCCCAGGAAGGTGTCAGACCAGCCTCCTCACTTTGATCTCGGTACTCTTTTTTTTCTTCTTCATCTCTCTCTTTCCTTTCCTGTTTCTCTTTCCTTCCTCTCTCTGTTCACCGAAATGGTTACACTTCAGCAACATTCAAAAGATCATGTGTAAATTTAGGGTGGATTTGTTTTCCATTGTTAAGCGATGTAAAGTTTATACCTTCAAGTTGGCAGCTGCGTTAGCACATTTAGAGGTTTGCCTTTCCAAGCTGCAATTAAAGAAGTAAGAAGTATTGAGCATCTGAAGGACAAGGCGGAGTGGATTGGTGCCTTGGGTTTTGGTTCGCATTGGCCCCTCACATCACGTCAACATTACACCCTGTGTCGTGGCTCCCACTGCCCCCACCCCCACCCCCAGCGTAACTTTAAGAAGAATGGCTCTTTTCTTGTGGCTTGATCTGAACGAACACATGCAGAAAGCAGTGTGGAATTTTTCCCATGGTGAAAGGGTATTTGCTGCTGGCAGAGAGAGAAATTAGATAAAGTACTTTTTTGGGGGCGGGGGGGTTGCTTGTCTCTTTCAAACCGTTGGTGAGGACCGCTTGCTCCTTGGGCTGATGTCAGCCCTGCCCTGCTGGATCAGAGCAAATGTCCATTTTCCAATACTGGGAAACCAGATGCTGCTGGGAGACTCAAGAGGAGGCCCAGAAGAGGTTTTTGCCAAGAAGTCTGCTGTTTGTAAACATGCGTTTGTGACGACGGGGTGCCAACTGGCCCTTGGCATGGGTTGCGATCCCAGTGCCGGCCAATAAAGGACATTTTGCACTTAAGCCATTTAGGCTACCATGCTCAATCTCCTTACACGGGAGTAAGCACCCTGCAATGTGAAGGGGCTTGTTCTTGAGTAGTCCCTGAGAGAATTGCACTGCAACCCACATGTAACTTTGTGATGTGAAAACACTGAGCACTGTGCTGAACTTTCGTGGAGTTCAGCCGTCCAAGCTGATGAGCAGTCCTTCCAGAAATAAAATCTATACACCTGATGGGAATTACTCTTTGAGCGCTGTTTCGCGTCTTTCCAAGTTGCTGAGTACCTCAGAGTTTGTTGTTCCTATACACATGGAAACAAATCCGATACTGTTCAGGAAAGATGAAATTGGCATGAGATTCATGGTGGGTCCTGCAATGCGTTACTGTGCTTTTTTCCCTACCTGTCAGCTCAGCCTATTTAAATGAGGAAAAGAAACTTTGCAGCATTTCCCCTGTATTATATTGAGGTAAACCTTTTAATTAATAGGCCTAACAGGGAGGAAGGAGTCCATTGTAATTAGCAGCTTAACATCAGAAAAGTTCCACTGCAGTTTATTCTGGGGAAACCCTCCCTCGGTATGTGAATATAGAGCTGTCTTAATGGCATCGCTGGATTTTCATTTCCCTGCTGATAAAGGGTTTTATTTTAGTGTGAAGAAAACGCTGCTCGGTCGCGGCCCGCCCCGCTTCCTCCTCGAGGAAGTCTGTGCCGATGTGTATCTTATGAGGTTGGAGCTGTTTCCCGCCTCCCCCCCCCCCTCCATCTCTGAGGAGGACCTCAACCTGTGATTGACTAGGGGTTGTGTGGAGAGCCAGCCCACTTCCTGCCCGGGTGTTTTGCATCTGGGCAGCTTCACTCCACTGTTGACTAGCATTTACGCAGGGCGTGGGGAATGCACAGGGACGCAGACCTTTGGGAAGGGTGGTTGCATCCTCCCCCCACCCCCATGAACCTGCCCCGTGGGCTGGCCCGGAATTACCTGCGGAGGATGCTCTGCATGAAGGCCTGGCTGGTCTAATTCGGATTTAAAGACGATCACCCACAAGAAAGCAGGCTGAGGGGCCAGCATGGAAACATGTGCTTCAGTTCTAATAATTACTTTATATTTGCATCTGTGAATATCAGCATGGCTATACAGATATTCTGCAACTTGCTGTCCTTTTGTGGAGATGGGTCGCCTCTTCTCTTTTGCTATAAATGGCTCGTCTACCCTGAAGTGGCCAGGACTTCTCCCCTGGGCAGCTCAGCTGGCCGTGGCTTGGCTAACTTTGCAACACCAAGCCATGAAGCCTTTTTCTTTGTAATTCACCCCAGCTTCTGTGTACCAGTTCTTTTGTGAGCAAATCACCTGTCTGTATGTGTTGCACAGAAGTTTAAGATATTCTGGGAAAGACCTTCTGGAACCCTTAGCAAGTGTGTGGAGACAAATAAATGCTGTTTCCCAGTAGAATGAGCATAAATAAAATGAAGCTCATTTAAGAAGTGTTAACATGAGCTTTCCTGCTCCACAGTCTTTTCTTAGCACATGCCATGTTTTCTTCTCTGGTATGTTATGTAAACTTCAGTTACCTAGGGGTTTTTTTTTTAAACCTTCCATTTAAGAGAAGCACAAAATAAAGGTGTGTTGTGGAAGGGCAAGAAAATATCCAGAGAGAGAGAGAGAGAGAGAGAGAGAGCCCGTGGATGCAGTTTTTAAAATTGCTTTAATGTGGCCTGACATGCTGAAGGGAGGGGGAGTCAGGACAAGTAAAAGGAAGTTCCTCACAGGGTTTATGGAATACTGCATGATTTAGTGCTGGCTGCCATTGAAAAGGGGAGTGGAGAAATGTACAGAGGAGAAAGCCGCCGATCGCAGTAATGTGCTTCTGAAGGCCGGAACAGGCGTGCCGGGGATGCTTGGCCTATGTGTGACCTACCTGTGGTCTTCCCCCCAGAATTGGCTGGGCCGGTGAAGGAGCGCAGCCGTGGACTAGCTATAATCCACCGAGGCTGTTCTTACGTCATTCTGGCTTTCCTGAAGTTTGGCCCTATCCTTATGGACAGGACTGACTGCACACAATGGATCAAACTCTTGGGTCACGTGATGAGAGAATGTTGAAAAGCCCAGAAATCCCAAACCTAAGAGCTTCTCATCCAACTGCATCATCTTCCATTTGCCCCGTTGTACTTCAATAAATTTGCTTTTGGAAGGACATGGGAAAGCATCCTTCCCCCAACCAAGGGAAAATCTTACGCACGTTTTAATATTCCTAGCTTCATGACTTTAGTATAACACTCAATTTTTATTCTAAGTCTTCTTTTTCTATGGATACGTCGTGGGAAACAACAAAATAACGGAGAATAACCTCTAGATATGAACGGCTAGATTTTGTGTTTGTAGCATCTGTGTGACTATACATTTTACACCCCCGTCACTCCCCCCCCCCACCCCGACAAACATAAGCAATGATGTAGCCTTGATGGAGCACAAGGCATTGTGTATAGTTCTATTTGTTTATGGAAACGGGCGTTGTTTTGCATCCACTGATAATCTTCTAACTTTGGCAAGCCATCCCTATCAAAGTATTTTCTGTAAATAAATCATTCCTGTAAATAAATAAGGCCATGCTGCAGAAATATAGCAGGATTGCTTTCAGCCTCATACCTGGAAGCCCCCTTTGCACACGCTTCCCCTCGGTATTTTTTTTCTACTGACGTCCAAATAGCTTTCGTCATTATCTCGAAAACCTTGGACGTGTACCTAGTGATAACTTAAAATACGCATTTGTGAGCTGCCAGACTGGCCCTGTCTCTGCGTCGCGTGAGTGAGGACGCAGCGGCCCCGCTTGAGCTGCCGAGAGTCCATGAATGGAGCCAAACATAGCGTTAATCCAAAAAGAGGGGAGGGGGACACCCTTGTGCACAACGAGGGGTGTTGTTCCCCCATGGACCATCTGGGCCTCTTGCCCAGCTGCACCGTGTGTGAGAGGAGACCAGATTCATGCATGCAGTGGCGGGAGCCATCTTCGCTCTTCAGGGGTAGCAAAGCTTGTCCCTCGCGGGCCTTGACAAGCGCCCTGGCTGGCGGCTTTTTCAGGAAAATGGGCCTTTTGTTTCCCCAGAAAAGACCTGCCGGGGCTTCGGCCCCCCCCCCCCAGCGCCTCCCTGCTTCAGTCGGGGTCCTCTGTGACATCACAATGAGCTGCCACGGAAACCACCGTGATGTCACATGGCTAGCGGGGGAGGAGGAGGATGGAGTGGGCTTTAAAGGCTCCGATTTCCACCCCTCGGAGGGCGGCTCGAAGGATCGCAAGGGCGGGCAGGAAGGCACTGTTGGGTGAAATCCGCTTCGTGGGATCCCCCCGACAGGCTCTCCGCACCCGTGTCCAGATGCGCTCTGTTAATTGTAACGCCAGACCCTCTGATGGCTGTTTCTGTTTTGGCACCGGGCGCCTCTTGGAAAGGATGCCGCTAAATATTTTGTGGTCAGTCACAGACCAGAATGCGCTTCCTTGGAAAAGTCGCCCCGCCCCGTCCCATCCCTTCCCTTCCCTTCCCTTTCCACACACATCCCAACTTTTGGTTAATGGCGGGTCGGGAGGTGGGCTCGCAACAGCCACTGCTCCGGCGGCAGCCGCCTCCTCCTCCTCCTCGCCCCTTTTCCTGCTCATGTGCACACGGTCTGAAACTTTGCCTCCCCTCCCGGCCCCCCTCCCAGCGCTCCCCGGCCGCCTCGCGAGGTGCATCCTGGGACTTCCCCTGTGCTGAATGAGCTGCTTGTGAGTGTAGGGGGGAGCGGGGTCCCAGCTGGATAGCTGGGAGATGCAAGGGAGGCAGCGAAGGGGAGCGACAGAAAGTGTGCAGAGGGGGCGTCCCGGTTTGTGTATGGGCTGCTTGTGAGCCTTGCCTCTGCTGTGGCGAATCGCCTGAAGACCAGAGCATTTTTAAGCGTGGAAAGAGGAGGCATGCTAATGCCTGTTGGGAGAGGAAAGGGCGTAACTCATTAAAAAAACACAACAGGGCTCATTCCTCCAGGAAGAAGTGGAAGAAGCCAGAGACCCCAACCCCGATTCCACCTGGGATGGCTTTTGGAGGGTGTGATGCTGTCTGCTTCAAAGGAAGTTGCCCTTGATTTACATTGGAATGATATCTGAATCCGGCTTGAGATGCAATCTGCACCTTTCATGTGGCTTTTGCCATCTCTTGACTCCAGTGCCGGAGATTCGAGGCAGCTGGTCCTGCTGTTTGTGCAACAGCAGGTTTAGCATGTGGTCCTTTTCTAGTTGTGGAGCAGTAGTAGCAGGGCAGCCGCTGCCTGCTGATGGGCATTGGAGTCCTTGGCTTCCTCCATGCCGTGAGCATGCAGGTGTGCCTGAAGTCAAATTCTTCGCCCTCGGGACGGAGTGTAACAAGACGGCAACCAGGAAGGCAGCTGAAGTGCAGGAGTTCGGAAAGCAGGGCGGGTGCCGAGCTAAAACTGTGTCCCCCGTGCAGGACTGAGGGTTCTGGCACTGTTTCCCATGCTGCATTTTTGCAGAATGCCTGCCTTCGGCATCTTAGAAGCTGGTGAAAGCCATTGCAAGCACGGTTTGCTCTTGCTCCTACAAGCTGCATTACCCCGGAGCGCAACGTGGAAAGAATGTCTTGGAAAGACACAGCTGCTCTTCCTCAGCATCAACTCTTCTTCAGCCTGTGGTTGTGAGGACGCTGTGCGGAGAACCCCGTCTCAATCGCCCCAAGCTGCTTGGAAGAAGGGGGTGGGCAAGTTTGGGTGGACTGACCCCATGCCAGGGGGGGAGTTGGTTTGGTTGGAGGCTCCCGCTTTCCGGAGCGTAGAGTCCAGCTTCTCATAAAAGCTCGTTTTTGATGGGAGCGGATCTTGTTGGCAACACCCTGGTGGAGAAAGAGAAAGGTGGAAGGACACACAGGAGGTGTGCCAGCAAAGCAGCAGCCCTGCGATCCGTTGCTCCATGTTCTTTCATCCTCACGAGTCTTTGAAAGATGTATTCCCCAAAAGTAGTACAAAAGAGGTCACTGACACTGTTGAAGGAACGATTATTAAGATACAGGACCAGCATCTTCCATTCCCTTGAGAAACTCCTGGAATTGCTCAGTTTCTCGTGTTTGTTTTCACCTGCCATCTTGCTTTATTGAGGGAGGCGTGTTAAGAATGTGTGTGTGAGTGTGTATGTGTGTGTGTTACCCAAACCATTTATGCCTTGAGTTGAATGATATGCAAATGAAGTCAATTAAGCAAGGGTTTTTTAATTAGCAGTTAAAGTTCATGTGCAAAGTGTCTTGCCTTAATTGCTTTACAGTTTTGTTGTAAATTTGCGAAGTTCCCCCCTCCACTCAACTATCAAAACTGTGATTTTTTTTTTAGTAACATTGTTAAATCCCGTGAGTGCATTTGACCTGCATACTTCTGTTTCTCCATTCATAAAGCTCTTTTACAAACTGTGCAGGAAAGGTAAATTGTGCCTGTTAATTGCCTCTAATTAAAATACTGCTTTCATTCTCTTTTTTAGAATTAATGGAGAGCTTTGGTGTATCAAGTCTTCTTTCTCTATTTGTTATTCTATAGAACTGCAGCGTTTCCAGTCATTTTGGCTGTCTGTATCCCTAAACCTCAGTGTGTCTTGCTGTGGATTAATCTAGCTGGCTAACGGGTTCTAGTCACCAGTTAGAGGCATTTGCAGTGGTACAGATCTTTGGGTTCATGTCTGCAGTCCCGGGACAGAGAGAACTGGGTGTTTATAGCAGTGCGGATTGGAAGATGTGTAGGGTTAGTGATGTGGGACCATGCTCCATCCCAGCTGCTCTCTTTCTTGAGGCCTTCCAGAGGGTAAGGAACTCTCCCCGGTTCTCTCCTAAATGCTTTTAGGAGATGTGATGTCCTTTTGCTTTGCTGTCCTCAAAGCTTCTTACAAGATAAAAGCTTTCTAAGGGAAGCGAGACATAGCAAATAAGAGCAAGTCTGAGTTGCGAAGCTGCCAAGCAAAAGCTCACACAGAAATAAAGGAAGCAAATGAGAGCGTTAAAGGTGAGGGATGATGCATGGGACTTCTTCTGGCATCCAAAAGGCACCCAGGAAAAATGGCCAAGGCATGATTTCAGTATAGCTGCTGTCCGGCTGTCACTCCAGGAGCGACTGGGGCTGTGGCCACAGTGGTGGAAGGGTTTCCAAAGAGATGCTGTTGTGGACGGGGCAACTCTTGCTGGAAAGGGTGGCCACCTGCTGTTGTGGACGGGTGCACCTTGCTGGAAAGGCTGCCACCTGCGCAGCTTGGGCCATGTCTGGAATGGACTGGGGAGACTTTTCCCACCTAAACAAGGGCTTTGGCAGCAGTGTGTCTTAGGTTGCCCAGAGCAGTTCAGCCAGGTGAAAGGTCCCCGTCCTCCTCGCCCACGCGTGCTTTTCTTGCCACCAATGTTGCTTTTGACAGGGAATGGTCTTTAATGATGGTGCTACCACTGGGAAGATGGAACAGCCAATCTGTTATCCCTCTGATCATTCCCTCCCTCCCTCTCTCTCAAAATGGCTCAGAACTTCAGCCGAATTCTTCCAGGCCTACCCGTACCTCGATTACACAACTGTCTCTCTCAGATCATTTGAAGTTCAAGCGTTCATTAAAACAATGCCCAAAAGCTTTGTGGTAGTTAAGGCTCAGTTGCTTTTCCCGTTAAAACAGAACATGGGACTGCAAGCCCATCCCGCCTTACCCAGTCCTTTGGAAGGCTTTATATCCCATCTGTTTTACTTTGCTGTGGGCTGAAAACACTTAAGAGCAGGGAGAGGGGGGTTTATGGATGCCCATTCTTCCCCCTTCCCCTTGTACCTCTTGGGAAATTCCAATTAAATTCTGTACTGTGTGACCATGTTTACGGAGAACGACGCTATCATTGTTCGACTTGCTGTTGATGAGAACCCAGTGTGGCATCTGCTTTAACAGAATAAGATATTTATTTAATGAATTTTATTTATGTACTATTTATATCCTGACCTTTTATCCCTGCAAAGAGCCCACGGCGCTTCATGTAACCCTCCTCTTCTCCATTTTATCTTCACAACAGCCTTGCAATGTATATAGACCGAGAATTAGTGACTGGCCCAAATTGTTCCGTGAACTTCATGGCTAAATACCCAGACCAGTCTGGCACGCTAACCACTATGCAACAGTGCCTCTCGGGGGAGGTGGTTTGTTTGGTGTGTGTGTGTTCTACAAGGGGCAGATCATATTGTGTTCCTAGGCATGTTAATAGTGTGTATTTGTTGCAGCTCCTGCGTAATAAAGAGGTTAAAAATGCATTCAGGAAACAAAAGACAACTTAAGGAAGGAGCCCTTTCAGGCCAATGATGCCCATGGAATTAAGCGGAATTTGCAGTTAATTTTTGTCAAACTTATTGGACCCACTGCATTGCTTCATTTCATGTGGGTCAGTCTGGAGGAACTGAGTTGCAATAGGTGCAGTGCGCCACTGCAGACGCGGGACTTGTGTACAGCTTCTACCTTGATGCAGCCACGGCACAGAAATAGGAATGCAAGGTCCAGTAAGTTTTAGCTGACTTTGGTATCTGGCCAGAGTTTGTTCTTGCTGTGACCCCCCTTTTTTGGGGGGGGGGGAGGAGGTTTTGGGGCATTTTGCCAACCTTAAGACCCAGCAGAGGGATGCCCGCTGCCGTGCGACGTCTCAAGCGCTCATAAAACTGCAAGAAATTTTGTGGGTTTTCGCATGTCTCCAAGGCTTGGTGCAATGCCATTTTTCAGTGCTTCTGAAGTCAGGATGTCATAATGGAGAATCCTTCGATTTCTCCAGGCACGGAAGAAGGGCAGGAGTTCTTGATTTTGTGTTCCTGCCCAGGCAGAAGAGGCCCTTCTCAGGGGTAAACTGCCAAATGCTCCTTTGAGCTCTCGAAGAGATGTGCACCTCTTTGCAGAGAATCACCAGCTGTGTGGTGTATTTGATGGAATGGAACGATGCTAAATAAAAGCCAACTCTTTCATCATTTTCACATTCCCTGCCTGCTTAGTCACCTGGAGGCGATTCCTCTTCGCCACAGGAGACCAGACAAGTGACTTGTTACATGTCTGCTCAAGGCACTGACATTAGTCACTTGAAAAACAGCCCAACTCTTTCCTCGCACATCTGGGGCCGTAGGGTGGCCATTAACTCAATAAGAAACATGTGGAGAGATGCTCTTGCGCAGAGGTTCGCCACACTTGGGGAAACCAAATAACTACAACCGGGGAAATTGTGCAACAGAGCAGCCCAGGAACATCAGAGTTCTGCTTAGCAGGTTCTAGTGGAGTCAGGGGTAGGCAGGCAGGCCGTATTGCTCCTTCTCAGGGCCATGGAAATCGTTCATCTTGGCTCTTTGAGCACGATTTGAAGCAGTGAAGGCTGGGAAGAGAAGAAAGCTCAGCTTGAAAGGTTAAAAAGTAAAGCAAATAGAGGAATAGTTAGCATTACTTCCGCATCCTATAAAGTTGGACTTTATCGCAGCTGAGCTCAAACACCTTGGAGAATTCTGCTATGTGGAAAAACTGGTTCTACCCAACTTAAAAAAAAATGCTGCAAAGTAATGAAACCCTTCAAGAGCGTTCTGCACACCCTAGATTCTTATTTCTCTTAGATGAATGTGCCTTTTGCTTTTCTAAAAAAATAGCATGCTCACTTTGCAAGCGGGGGGTGGGTGGGTGGGCGGGGAGAGAAGAGAGCCATGTTTTGTATGCTTTCCCTCCCTGTCTTGGACATAATATGTAAATACAGCCTGTGTTATTTAAATGCGTTCTAAAACAGGTTTAATTGTGTGACCTTCCTTCACCTCAGTCCCAGTCAGCAGATGGGCTCACACCCCTTGTGTTTTCCACGCCTTGTGACTGTAACTCCCAAGATGCCAAAAGAAAGCCGGGGGTTTTGTTTGTGTGTTAAAAGCGAGACACCAAATACTCTGTAGCCATATCTATTAACTTGATCAAGCATTAACTTCGTTGGATTCCTAGGAGGGGGAAGAGAGGGAGGGGAGCAGTTCTGAAACTGGACTTCTAAAAGAGCAGAAATTTAAGTCCGCTTACCTGCTTCCTGCTACCCAACCTAAAGCAAATCGCACTGGGAGTGTCACTTCTACTCAAGCGCTTCCTTTGCCCATGCAGGTGCCATTAGGTGTGAAAGGACAACACCTTTCTGGAGGGAAAGGTGCACCTGTTCACCTGCCCAGGTTTCTCCTGGACATGGCTTGACTGCACGTTCTACTTTGGGGTCTCTGCATCGGACGCGTGGGCTCTGCATTCATGCATCCCTGCTGGAGGTTGCAAAGGTCATGCATTCTACGTTCATGGATGAATGCGGACGTGTTTTTCTCCCAATATGTGAAGCGGAGAATTAATCACGCATTCTTAGGTGGGACGTCCTGGAAGAAATGGAGCCAGAGTCGGGTCTGGCCCTGGAGGAGGCCAGCTTGACCAGGGCGATCCCTGTTTTGGTAACCATGGACGTGGGAACACTGCTCTGAGCAATGTGGCATTACCTTTCGGACGGTCGTAGAAAGTTCAGGAAGATGGAGTGACCCCAGGAAGCAGCTTGAGAACAGCCCTCTTGGTTCTTCTGGCTCGGCCGGGTCTGCAGCACAGGACTTCTGAAATCTGGAGGGTCTGGCCATCTTGGAGGCCCCCAGATGGCTACATTATGGTGGGAGTCAGTCCAACAACTCTGGAGGGCCAGAGGTTCTCCCCCTTGGCTCTAGCCGGAATGGCCATTCCAGATGGGATCTTCTCGCTCCGGCAGAAGACAATCAGGACGCAAGGCTGTGCCCCGCAGCATGTGAAGGCCAGAGCCCTTTCCTGCCTCATGTGATGGCATTGCGCATCCTGCTGGTACACGTCGCTCAACACGGAGACCGCTTGACGATGAGCCAGATTCGAGTGCCACATGCAGCTGGGCAGAACCACCCACGGCCACCAAAAGGGAGATACTGATGGTTTCCCCATCTAAATTCGTCTCGGGGTGGTGGAGATGTCAGCATTTGGACTGGCTGCAGCCTGGTGGGTTTTGTGATGCCACAATGGACGGTAGAAATCGTTACGGAACTAGAAGGGGCGATTCTTTGTGCCTCCCCTGAGCATCTGTTAGAAGGATAGAAGTCTCCCACATGCAGCGATGGATTTAAATAGAGCCCTGGAAATTTATTGCCACAACTGGAAATTAAACATTCAGCCTCATATACACACCCCAAAGCAGGCCTCCATTAATGTGTGTTGTGCGGAGTGGGCATTTCATATTTTTCCAAGAGGCTTTTAGTCTGACCGAAGTGGACTTCTGCAAGCAGCGTGCTCAAGGGAATGCATGGATAAAAGGAAAGGAGGAGGAGGCAGGCGGGATGAGAACTCGCCTTCTGCCTTCGCTCGGCTGTCAGCCTCTCCCGCCCATCGCACAGCTATGGATTTTAAATAATTTAACAAATGCACGGAGAGCCGACTGCAGCTGCAGCATGGCTGGAAACACCCAACTTGGCAGCCAGGCAGTCTGGCCCGGAGAATGAGAATGACATGTGTGCCTTCAATATCCCATCATGTCATTTGACTAAGGGATTTTGCTTAAAAGATTTATAGTCGCTCTGAACGGTGGGAACAAACCTCTTCTCTCGAGAAAGCTGCATAAGAATGAAAGGAAAATGGAAAGGGGAAGCTGCTGTAAGCCTTGTCATCTTAGTAAATCGCTCAGCCTTTTCTTGCTTGGCCCTGCTGAGTCATTCTCACCCCGGGAAATCATGAGTGCAGTTTCAAAGTCATGAGATTCTCAGAGTAACAGTGCCTTCCAAAGAGCCACCCTGCCTGATTTTGTGAGAACTCAGGAGCAATCTCTTTAACATGTTTGTTCTGAGTCACAAGAGGAAGAACGGACAAGGAACTGGGGAAACAGAGACTTGGGCTGCATTTGTAGGACAATAATCTGGGTGCAGAAAGTTGGCCTTTCATTTCTCGCTTCAGACACGCAGGTGAAACGAGCCATGAGCCCATTCATGGCATCTGAACCTGGAATCCTGGTTTGTTGCTTCCAAAGAGGCAAGCAAGGCTGGTGAGCCAAGAACAGATCCTGGTTTATTGCTGGCTTGCAGTTCTGGCTTGTTGGGGGCAGCTGGCCAGAGCCCAAATTCAGGCAATTTGTTAAGCTAACACAGACTTCTACCCACTCATTTGGAAATGGGTTGCAGTGTGTTTGCAATAGACTAGAATAAGCCAGGAATTCTAGTGTCATGTTACGTGTACTGGACATTCAGCAGGAGACCGAAAGCCAAGATGTCAGAATGTGCAAAGATTTCAATTCAAATTTCTGCGACTGTGCTTCGCCCAGCCTCGCCTGCTCTTTGTTTAAGGATGCATTTCCCCTACTGAATTTTCATAACTTAGACAACTGTTCCAATTTGTTCTGTGCTTCCTAAATTTAAAATATGGGACTTCTTTCCTGAAAAGAGAGATTTTACTTAGCAAATTCTGTCTCTTGCATCTGGCATTGTAGGAACAGTGGACCGAAATACAGTGTTAAGTGTTTTGCCTCCTAATTAGAACGTCAAGATAATTTGGATGCATAAAAAAGAGAGGAAGGGTGGGGTGCCGAAGGTTGCGGAGCTTAAGCAAAATGTCAAAACAAAACATTTTAAAGAATTGTGGGTCACAGTACACCTAGCGTCCCATTGCAATGAAAAGCTGCACAAGCGAATGACAAACTGACCCAATTCTCTCCTTTTTGCTTTTGATTGTTTGAAATCCACCTCTTCCACCGCGATGAATCAGAATGCAGAGTTCACATCCTTCCTTTTTTAATTCATTGCCTCCATCCAGTGTGAGCACATTTGCCTAAAATTCAATTAGGATCTTACTGTTTGGATCTTTTTGTGTTATGATATATGAAATGAAATGGAGGTCTCTTGGGTGTTGGAGCCGCAGTATTATTTACTTAATCATTGGTTTTTGTGTGGTACGATATTGATATTGTGATGTTTGTGTTTATGTTTTTGCATTCTTCTTCTGTATTAAAAAAAATAAAAATGGGATCTAAACAACAGCCAAATCTGTGGGGAAAGCATCCCTTCCTGGGAATAGGTTGCAGGACTGAGGGCCGAGTTAGCCAGAGCCGCCCTCTTTTGCTGCTGGGGCTTCAGGGCAGCGTTCTCATGTCACACAAGCTCTGCATGCCGAAGAAGCAAAAACAGAGCTCCCTTAAATACACCCCCCCTTGCCAGTTGCCTGTTATCTTTGCAGAAGGCCCAGATGGCAACCAGGAGCAGGAGGTGCAAAGGGCACGGGGGTCTTTCCCCTGCCCTCCCCCCAAGCCGGCTCGAAGCGTTGGCAAACCCTTTGTGCACACGCTGTCCTCCGTGTCTTTCAAAGTTCAGACAGAATATGCTTCAGCAGCCGCGTGGCTTGTTCCGGCGCATTAATGCTCTGGCAAAGGGATCTGCATACGTCACTTCAGCAAGCTTGCTAGCAGAGGTGGGCTACTTGGGGCAGCCTCTCTCAAGCCCCTGAGCTCTTGGGCTGCCAGAGGTCAGTGGCAGAAATAGCCGTGAGGGCTGGGAAGGGCCACGCTTGGCTTGAAGGCGAGTTAAGTTGGCTGGAATGCCTTGCTTTTTTGGTAACTGTTGTTCTCAGTGGCTTGGACCACTCACAGCTGTCATTAATGCACGTGCAGCATGGGGGTGGGGGAGGCAGTCCGGCCTTTCCGTGGCGATGTTTCTAGTCCCCTTTGTGTCCCCAGTGGCCCAGTCTGCTGCTGCGGGTTTTTGCCTGGTCAGCCTGGGGAGATGTAGGCAGCTGATGAAAGGAGTTGAGAAGGAGTTTGTCTCCAAGGCGGCTTTACTTCTCTGCAGCTAGGGGACCAGGGACAATCTACAAGGTCAGCTGTGCCAGCAGCTGAGTTCCCGCAACACGGATTGTCTGGGTTCAGATACAACCCACACACAAAGGTTGGGTGTGGGCCGTTGCTGAAACAAGGCCTGCTGAGTTAGCCACTGAGATAACAAGCCCTGGTGACCCAACCACAGTTCACAACCCAACCACAAACCGTGGCTTCTCTTTCTGGGTTGTTGGTGGCTAACAAGCCATGGCTTGTTGGCGTAGCTTGGTGCAGAGACTAGGACAACCCCCAGCAGCCCAGCCCTTACGTGTGGGTTATCCTGTTGTCCGCACACACCTGATGCGGATTTGGCAGGGCTACTCTCCCATTTTTCATGTCCCATAAACTGACCTGCAGTGGTGGAGCGGCAGGTGAGTCATGCCTTGGCTCATGCGGAGGCAATTCCATGCGCCCGTTGGCTTGTGAGGAATGCCCCGTTCTCCGTAAGACCAGTTCTCACAAATGGACTCGGGAGTTCCCTTCTGAGGGGTATCTCCTTGCTCAACTGGCTGTCCTCGTGAGCTGTTCGCGAAATCCGTCACTTCCAGTCCCGCAACAGAGGTGGCCGCATGTCCCGGTGATGATGGCCAAGCAGAGGAAAAGTTGAAGAGCAGAGCAAAGTGGTTCAGATCAAAGGGACTGCAATGGCCAAGTGAGTCGGACCCCTCAGCTCGCTCGTCCAAGGCATCCTTTTTCTGAATATCTTTCTTTTCCTGTGATTCCACCTCCTGCTTTCTGTTCTGGCCACATTTTGTTTTAACAAACAAATGGCCCAGGTTTGCATCACGTGGATTCCCAGGAACTGTGGCTTGGGCGATCTTGGACCGGAGGTAGTTGCTTCATTCCGGAAGGAGACCTTTCGGAGAGGCAGGCGGTTGGCAAGGGTGCCTGATGAGAGGGGCCGGACGAGCGTGTGATGCCCCTTGCTGACATGGCGAGAGAACAGGATCATGCAGGGAAGGGGATACGCCTTCTGGGAGCCCTGGAACAGGTAGCGATTGCAGCTTTTCGTGCCGCCAGCTCGAATTCTCTTTCTGCAAGCTGGGCCTTCCTTGGTCTTGGGTGGGAAAGAGAGCTAAAAACACGGCATCAGCTGCAGGCTCTTCAGTATGCAGAAACAACAGTACTTTTTTGTTTGTGCTCTTCCTGGCAGTAAACCGTGTGAGCTTCCAAAGCCTGCTGCAGAATTTCTAAGGATGGGCAGTAGGTGGGCCGAGGTTTTGGCTGCGGCAGCTCACACACGATAAGGACCGCGGTGGCCGCTTTCTCGGCAGCCCCGTGTCTCCGGCGAAGGAGCGGTGGCCTGGCTTCGCTTCCCAGTTCCACTTGAATGGAGCATTGTTTCATGTTGCTGAATATTAATGCCGGTGGGAGCAGAGCGAGGCTGAAAGGGGTGCAGAGCATCCTTGCGCATCTGATTCTTGGGCCGGGGAGGGTGGGGGCTTCTCTTTCGTTTTGCAAATATCGTTCATGGAATCCACACCAGCCTTCTTAGCACTACAATAGCCTTGTTGAAATGTCGGGGGAGAAGTAGATTTAAAGGGATCGTGCCAATTCCTTCCCCTTTGTGAGTTTTTATGTCTCTCAGGCCATAACGGGGTTTGAAAGCCCTTGATGCGTTTTGTCAGGATAGCAGAAAAAGTCTCTTCAGACAGGTGGGTTAGACTAATGAGGAAAGGGGACTTCGTGACAGCTAAACCCAGAATCCTGGCTTGTGGATTACAAAGAAGCCAGGGTTTGCGAGTCAGTAACAGATCCTGGTTTATTGCTGGCTTATGGTTGTGCCTTACTGAGGGCACCAAGCCTGATCCCAGGTTCAAACAATTTGCTAAGCTAATGCTGGCTTTCCCCCACTTATCTGAAGGGAGGGACGGGCTGTGAGTTAATGGTTTGTGCAGAGTAGTTCTTTGTGCATTTACAATAGACCAGCATAAGCCAAGGGAGTGAAGTTCTTCATTGAAATAGTCAAGATCATACTTTTTTCCTCTCCTTTGTGACCACAAGGTTGTCATAATGTGGGGCTTCGTTCCTGAAAGAGGATTTCACGTCGCAAATTCTGTCTCGTGCATTTGCCATTTTACGAAGAGTGGGCTGAGCGACTGTGTTAGGGGGGCTTTGTCTCCGAATTATAACGTCAAGATAATATGGATGCTCAAAAAGTAGAGGAAGGAGTGGGGGGATGAGGGTACAAAAGGTTGCAAAGCTTGAGTAAATGTTGAAAATACCTGGCGAAGAATATTTTTTAAAGAAATGTGCAGCAGATAAGAATATTATGTTTCCATGGCGAAGTGCTGTGGTGGTAGTGTTCAAATTGGGAGCGGCAAAGTGTTGCTGAAAGTCTAGGAAGGCCAAATGGAAAGAATTTGCTGGGTTGGAGGGTTGCTGCTAATGTACATATTTCACTATATGATTGGGGCGCTTAACGTCTCCATTAGTTTCTTCTTCCCTTAAAATGGGAGATACGTTTTGTGTGTTTGATGAGCACAATGGATCTAGCCTGTGTTTTAGTGTTTTGGCATTGTTTTTATGAAAATCCTGGAAACACCAAAAAGGCTTGGGGCCCTGGAACTCCCAAACCGTCAAGGTACATGCTGAACTTTTTCCTGTCTCGTCTTGCCCCGTCCTTTGAGCGCTTTTATCACCATGTTATCAGACTCGCCTTCAGCTGAGGACTTGGACTTGCGCTCTTAAAACAGAAGGAAAAGCAGGTCTTCCAAGCCCCAGTTTCTTGCTGCATCACTGGACCCAAGGGAAATACTCTCCTTCGTCTTCTTCCTCAGCTCACTGCTGTTCTCACTTCCTCTGTCGTCTCCCCTGTGTCTCTTTCTAGCTTGTAAGCTCCTCAGGGCTTAGACCTCCCTCTCTCCCCTTTATAAGCTGCTGGGCACCAGGTTACCGACGGGCGTGCATCCGTGTTCCCAACTCGGCCCCGGGGGAGCTGTTGAGCAACAGCTGGGGAAGGAACCCAGGCTGTTTCAGCTGTGGTGGGATTCTGGCGGTGTGTGTTTTGGAGTCCCCAAAGAGCGGGAGGGGGCTGGGAACTCTTGGCTGTTAAAGGAGTCTCAAGTTGGGTGACTGTCATTCAGGTTGGACTTCTTGGCGTGTGTCTGCTCCCCAGGGGTGCATGGATTAGCATCACACGCCGTGGTAACAGCTATGGTAACAGATGCGTGCTCCTGGCGGTATTTTTTCTAACAGCCGGTTGCTCTTTCTAAGGGGTCGGAGATGCAAACGTGCCTCTTGGCCTCAAAGTCATGGCACAGAGAGTGTTCAAAACCTTAGACAACCACAGTTTTGCAGCAGTAGGCAGGTCTCAGAGATCGGGTGCATAATTATGTGGATCCTGCTTCGGTCAGTGGAACAAGGAACTGCACATGTGACTGTCGCTAGACTGAAATTAGGTCTGTTGGAGTTCCTGTATTGATTTTTCCAAGTGACTGCATACCTGGTAGAAATCTAGCGGTTAAGGCATTATTCACTATGGCATTGCATTGCCTGGAAAAGCTGCTTTGGTTGAATTTTGATCCTGCAGTTAAAAGGTGGAAAAGGTGAAAAAAGAACAAGGCAGGGTGAAAACACAGAAAACACAACAAGCAGGCCTCCAGCCCCTTGGTTGAGACATCTGGAGGTGCTTTGCTGATTAAGTCTGTTCTTGCCTTTGGGAGAATAGCAACAAAATCTTACCCATTTGGGCCTGAAGTTCAGGCCCTTTGCTTCAGTAACAGGTTCCAAAAGGATGCACATCTCTTCAGAGGCAGCCCAGTTTTTCTAAAGAAGAGGGGAAGTTTCTTGCTGTATTTAAAAAAAAAAAATCTGGCATGAATTTAACCACCTTCTTAATTTTTGGCTCTGTGTTTGCATTAGCGTGGAGCACAGGCCTGGAATGTGTGTTCCCGAGACAAAAGAATTCCTACTTGCAACATGCAGGTTTGGGCAGGATCAAGGCATAGCTCGGTTGTTTCTCTACCCCCACCTTGAAATTCGAGCAGGGAGGTTGCGTGCTCTGATCCTGCATTGCATTTGAAAAATCTGAGAGACCTTCCCAACGTGTGGCTAAATTCCAGCATGATTATTCGAAAGATAAATAAGAATATTTAGCTCTGGAAAATGATGGTTTGCAAGCAAACACACATCCTCTCACACAGATACACGCCCTCTTTTTAAAAGAAAAATAATAATAATTGACTTTCAAGAAACATGTTTGAGAAGTAACCCTTCCCCTGAATGCATCATATTCTCTGGTCATCCGTCGGTGTACTTCACAGACCACTGGTTGCATCCATTTTTGTTTGCTTCAGATCTTTTTTAAAAAATGCTTTCCCTTGTTGTTGTAGGGGATTCTGGGCCATTTGTAAAGGACTCCCGGGCATTGGTAAGATGATAGTGCAGTGCTGTAGGGACCGCTGAACTTCGCACCAACCCTGATCAGACCAAACTGCACATTTCAGAAGAAGATTAATAGCTACGGACAAGCTGTCTTTTCTTGGCATCTTGTCTGCTGTTACTGATCTTAAAATTGGGAATCCCTGATCAGCTTCCAAGTAACCCAGGGTTCTGCTCAGGACCAAACAGTCCTGGGCTTGTAAGCGACCTGTCTGTCGGTCGAGCAATGGACTGACCTGTCTAGTTGGGCTGTTAGTGGGGTCGGATCCCTTTTGGACCAGCTGCAGGAGAGAAGAATGGCCCGTGAGATGCCGTCTCTTTATCTAGCGGTCTACTGCGGGTCCTTTAATCAACGCCTGGCCCTCTCAGGAGACCAGAGCAGTTCCCAGCTCTGTTTCTGCTGCAGAGGTTCAGTTTGTAGGAAGCGCACCGTGGTCCGTCTGGACATGTTGCTCTGCACTGTGTGAAGCGACTTCCCATGTGGGAAAGGATGTGGGAATTTGCCTGATACCAGCCTAGATGTGTCGCTCTAGCTAAGTGTTCTGTGCTCAGCCAGCAGCAGCTGCCCGGGGACTCGGGCATGGCCTCTCCCATCCCATCACCTGCCCCCAGATCCCCTTCCCTGGCGCTGGCAGGAATTGAACCCCAGACCGTCTGCCCGCAGAGCAGGTCCTCGTGCTGAGCTGTAGGCCTTCCCCAGAGAAAGGAAGTGTTGGTAATTTTAAAAGTTGCCCTTCTCTGTTTTTATTCTCCGGTGCTCTTTGGAGACGGGTTGGCTAGAAGAACTGAAAGCAGAGCCACAAACTTGCTCTCTCACACAGGGCAAAGACTGTCTGGGAGGCGCCACTCTGTCATGGCACCAGAGGAGAACTTCCTCTTCAAAGTAAAAAATGAAAAGGCGTCAACAGCTAAATTCCCCCGCATTTGTGGGAGGGGAGGGGAGGGGAGAGGAGACTCCAGGATTGCTCCCTGTAGCCCAGAGGTCTTCGGGCAGGTGGGGGCAAGGATGGGCCCAGGATGTGGTCTCTCTCCGGCTTGCGCTTTCTGGTCTCGGGGGACAAGCGCTTTCTGGATGCCACGAAACCAGCAGTTTCTGTCAGCTGCGGGTTGCTGGCTCTTCTCACATTGGCGACCCACAAGGCACAAGTGTGATTCGAACGTCAGATTGGCTCACTTTCACTGCACTACCTCCGGCTCCCTGCTTCTGTGCTTCAGTCACACAAGCAACTAGTCCACAAGGAAACCCAGAGGCTGTTCTTAACGATCACGGGTGCCTGTTTCTCTCCATGGTAGGTGCCATCTCCAGGCGCGCATGCCCAGTGGAGTTTGTGGAGCTGTGTTTTGTTGTCCTTAAAACGCAACACGCCTAACATTCGTAGACCTGGGAATCCCCGTCAAGGAATGGGGAATAGGCAGAAAGCAGCAGCAGAAATCGCGAATATTGTGCATATTGAGAAACACGCACTGTTTCTCAAGCGGTCGGCCCTCCAATAAAGCTCTTGTTTCCAGCGTGATGTGGAAATCTAGCACTGACCATGGCTTTAAGGAACCCTCATGTGCTGACGGTGGGAACTGACCCCAGGAAATGCATCTGTCTGACAGATCCGCTCCACTCGGGAGGTCCTGTGCGGGTGTTTCCAACGTGCTGCGGCCTGCAGATTTGGGAGGTGGCAGGCCTTCCATTTGGCCTCAAAACACACACGCCTCGGGCACAGAGTCCCATTTAATTTCCTGCACGTAGGCCACATTTAATTTCATTTTAATTTTTTAAATTGAGAACAAAGGGCCTTTCCCAATCCGGTGCCCTCTGGAACATCTAGCATCCCTGCCTGTAGGCCATGCTGGCCGGGGCTGATGGGAACTGAGATCCAGATCTTCCTGACAGTGTGAGCTTGTTCCGTGCTAGGACTGATAGCTTCGGAAGGCCCTTGAGGCAGCGGCTGGAGTGAAGTGTGCCGGTTGTATTTCCTGCATCAGCAGGAGTTTGGTGTAGCTGGCCCTTCGCTCTGGGTCAGAATAATTCATTTGCAGCGCTGCAGCCGAACGGAAAGACAATGGTCCAGCTAGCGAGCGGTCGGACGCACGGCGTGCCGAGCAAGCAGGGTGGGTGATGGAAAAGTCTGGGTCGCTTTTCTCTCGGGCCCGGAGCTGCTGACCAAATCCCTCTTCGTCACAAAGTCCAGGCCCCTTTTTGTTGCTTGGTGGTGTCCTGCTTTGTTCGGCCGCGGCGTTGTCACCCTATCGTCATCTGAGGACCATGCGACCTCACTGGGCCGATTCTTTTCAGGAGAGGGAGCAGATGCTGCCGCCTCGCCTGCTGAAAGGCACAAAAGATGGGCTTTCAGCGATGCCCCCGTGCATAATTTAACACCCACTCTTCTCCCCTCCGCATCTCCGGAATTGTTTTTAAATTTGCCTTAGTTGCTGGACTGGAGAGGGTCTTTTCCTGGATCTGGAAGGACAGAAGGTTGCTGCTTTGAACAGAGCAATATAGTTCAACTTTAGCAGCCTGGTTCTTTTTGCAGTGACACCGTGTAGCAAGGCATTTCTTTTTTATGTATTTGTTTTAGCATGTTTGCTGAAGCCAGGGAGTGCATTTTGGAAACATCATTCAAGTGTAGCAGGATTTGGATACATTAATGGTCTGGCGAAGGCCAGGGGAAGCAAGTACGTTTTTCTGAACTGTCATCAGTGCCCAGAGGGGAAATCTTCTGAGAGGGAGGGTGCCACCATGAAGAGGACCCCTTACGGTGCTGCTGCCAGACAAGGCTCCGCAGGGTGTGAGGAAGGGCTTCATGGCCTTCCCTCGAAATCTGGTGACCTACAGCCGAATGCAGCGTCCTCACATTACATGATCTTGGGTGATATTTCCTTCCCAATCTGATGCAGGCGGAAGGGAAACCGCCAATTCCTTAAAAACTGAATTCTTTCAGTGCCGCACAAACCCACAACCTGGTATTTTCCATTGCAAGTCCTGTTTTTGGTGGCCTGATAAAGGGGAACGTAATATCTGGGTAGAGTTAGATCCATGGGTCAGAAAAGTGGGTGCATGTGAGTACAGTGGTCCTGGAATAGTTTGGGGGCCCGCGGTGGGATGTCTTGTGGGGAAGTGTCGCTCAGAGCAGAAGGGAAGGCATCCCCAGCAAGGCACGGCTGTGTTTCTGCGTCTGTGGTTAATGGGCAGTTTGCAGTGCTGTGCCACACACAGGACTCCCGTAGTGTTTGCGCACGCCTCGCCACAGGTGTCCCTGCTGTGGCTGCTTTTGGGGATTTCTTTCCCCCAACCCCATCTTAACCTTCCCCACTTTTTCGAAACGGTTCTGTCGAGCGATGGTGAGTTTTTGCCTGTTCCTAACAAAATGGATTTGCTTGTTGTTGTTTTGTCTGGAGTATCTCCTCTTGGACCAACTCAACCTTCCTTTGCTTTGGCACCTCCCTGTGACAGAGAGGGAAGCAAATTGGAGAGCGCTCCAGTGCGAGTGCGCTGGGGATTTTTTAAAGCACTTGTGATACACTTTTTCAGGATGCAAGGGGGCTACCTTTTTAATCCAAGTGTACAAAATGGTTTCCGTCAGGAGTACATCCACACGAAAATATCCATTATGGCGGACCGGAAACATTTGGGCTGGACTGGAATGCTCAGCTAGCGTTTTCTAACGGTGTGTGACAATAGTCGCTACTCCTGTCATGATGAGAGAAGTGGGTCATTGTAAGTTGGAACTGGGTCAGCTGCCTCCAGCGAGGGGAGGGGAAGTTCCCACAAAGGGGCAAAGCCATTTCCTGCCGGGAGTAGAATCCTATTGAAACAAGAGGGTGCAAATTTTAGAAAAACTTAGAAGGTAGTGAAGCCGTCTTCACTCCTGGTCTTGTCGGCAGTACAGGCAGCCTGCCCCTTTGCAGAGAAAAGCCTTCTGCATCGCCTGTGGTATCCTTGGATAGGTCTGAAGGCTGCAGCCGGAAGGTCCTCTTTTCCACAGTGCCCTTGAGGGCGAATGGCTCCGGCGTCCTGATTTTATACGAGGGATCTTCAGAAAGTTTCCGCACTTTTATATTGTATAAATAGATGTTGTGTATTTTTAGCGGATGGCATTAAAAAGGTGGTATGGGTGCTGGGGAAAACGCATCGCAAAGGAAGGGGGCTGTGCAGAAAAGCGATGCAATTTGCTTTTGAAGTTCTTAATAAATAGGGTTCTAAAAAGTGTGGAAACTTTTTGAAGAACCCTCGTGTATATTACTCGGAAACAAATCCTGGCCTTTCCCGAAGCTAGCTGTTCAGAACTGCCTGATGTCCTAGAGGCAGCCTGTGCACAAGTGTCGTCTTTGCGGCGATCCTGGAGACAAGCAACACGCCCGAGGATTGTGGCAGTAAAGCAGCAGCTAGCAGGTGGTGGGAGAGAAGCAGGGCTTGAGGCCCAGGGAGACACATCTGGCTTGTGCAGCCCGCTTGGCCGGCTCGCTGGAAGCTCTCAGGATGTTCTCAGAGCTCCTGCTTGGGGCGCGGAGATGGCCAAGCACCCCAGGGGTGCTTGCAGCCTCTGTTGCTGTTGAGGCTTGAAACGGGTCGGCAAGTCTCCTTTGACTGATTTCAGCCAGTTCCATCTGTGCAGCTTGAATCAGAGGCTTCGGACTTTGAAATCCAGTACAGAGCGGACAACAAAACAAGGTGGATTGTTGTAAGGAGGGCGGTTAAGGCAAGGAGAGGGGCAAATCAGGGAAAGGAGGGCAAATAAGGCAAGATACGGGAGAATTATGCGTAAAAGGGAGGAAGTGGAAAAGGAGGGTTTTCTTTCTCTCAGGTAGAAGCCAGGGCCATCCCGTGACTCTCGTTAGTGGGAGAATTGGGGCACTCATTGGCATATTGAAGGGCTAATTTAGCAGATCCACCGCTGCATGACTTATTTACTTATTTTAAACATTTCTATACCATACCCAATTAGCCTAAGGGCTCTCCGGACAGTTTACTATTTATAATAAACAATGGCAATTAATAACAATAAATAATTTATTACAGTAGCCATGCATAAAGTGATCAGCAATCGGTAATGAAATAAAACCAAGTAATCCTCAGTGCCTTAAAAATTATAAAATAATAATAGAATTCAGCAGTTAAGATAGTTGGAGAATTTTGTGATACCCACCAGTTTAGATAGCTTTAGAAGGAAATTGGGCACATTTAATGTGCTGTTATGCTCTGGTTGTAAGCTGTCTTGAGATCTGCCCAGATTAAGATGGGCAGATCAAGAATGTATGGATTTATATATATATAAATAAATAAATTTTCATGGTGGATGAGGGTGAGGCCCCCTCCTGCCATCTCTTCTTCAGAGGCAGGGCCACTGTAGCCTTACACGAGAGTAAGCCGCAGTGGTTTCTTAACCACCCCGGGCATGGGCTGGACCGATTGACATAAATGCCTTCATTGGCTGAGGCGTCTTGTGACATCTGAACCCAGCAATGGTGGCTTGTTGCGATACTCTCCAGAATCCACGGTCTGTTGTAGGATTGTGCCGTGGTTTGTCAGCCACTCCAAGAAACTCCCTGCCAATGAAGCAGCAGTGGGAAGACTGAACCAGTAACGTTCCCCTCCACCATGGATGTCGTAAGCCATCTTGAGATTTTGAGTGAATGACAGTATAGAATGTTTAAGAAATGAACGAGAAGCTGCAATAAGCTAAGCAACCAGTGCAGATTGTGATCCCTCCAATAACGAATTGCTTGCCACTTCCCAGAAGCCTCAGGTGAGCCACCGCGAAAGCTGGATGTCTTTGGTTTCACACGTCCCCTTGCTTACAATTGATGGATTTTACGCACTTGTAAAGTTTGTTCTCACATGCAACACATCACTGGGTTACCGCCGTTTCCTCCACCACAAAAGCAATATTTCATTCTTGCATATGCAGATGAGGAATTGTGGCCGTGTGCCGTCTTTACACATTGTTCTCCTGCATGAACAATATATCACAGACCACACCGTCACGCAATTGGAGCCTAGTTTCTCACAGTTCAGCATTTCCGGAACAGGCATTGAATTGTTCCCATTAAAGAGAATTTGGACTTCAGCACATCCCATGGGTGATTTGAAGAAAACTTACCACTTTTGGCAGATCTGTTAAATTCGTCTTGTTAATGCAGAATTGCCCACGGCCTCGTCTCCTTTCATAGCGAGAAGTTATCCCAATGCTTTGCGCCAGATGGTGTTAAATTTTCCTCCCGGAATCCTCCTGCCTGAGGGATCGCATGGAATGGGTCAGCCAGTAGCAACTGGGCCAAGCCAGGGTTGGCTTCCACGGCCAGACAAGATTCAGGGTCAGGAAGAGGCGGTGGCCTTCCACAGTTCCCACTGATCTTTCTGTAGATTGGGTCTGACTTTACCCCAATTCCCCATAGCGTTCCAGCGGCAAGACAGCCTTCGAAGCGCTATCTTTTCCAACGCCGCATTTTCGTACGGACCCACCAAAAGCTCTCCTAGGCCCAACCCAGGAGCAGAGTTTTCCATGCAAGCAGAAGTGAAGGGAAGTTGAGCAAAACCTTGTGGGTAGAAAATAAGACTCTTGGCGATTCCCATCAGCCCCGTGCCACACGACCAGTTCTGAAGTCCCGATCCCATCAGGTTGGGGGAAGCGGAAGAGGCGTCTGTTCCCCAGCCTCCCGTTGGGTCTGCATTGGTAGGATAAAGAGTGAGTCGGAAGTACGAAAGGACAAATGCGAGGCATCGCTAAGGGTTGGCTGCCTTCTTCCCCACATCCTTCAGCCTCCCTGCCTACCCCAGTAAAATTTGTAGGACAGGAGGCTCCCAATACCATATACAGCCTCCGCCATCAGAAGCTGGCTGCGTACGCACACCCGTGCCTGGGGAACATGGGCAAGAGGGTTCTGTCGCTGCCCTGCCTGGCTTGTTTGTGTCCCGCTAGCCACCGGCTAGCCACTGAGTGGGCAGGGCCCCGTAGGATGTGACATTCAGGCACAGCGCCCTCCGCTTTGTGCCCAAGGCTGGCTTTCATCCACGCAACTCGCCTTGTGACAGGAGCCCTGCTTGTGCTGCTCTGTCAGAACGAAATGTTAAAATCTCTGCTCTGGTGATACAGCTGGAGGTTTCGGTACTAATACCGCATTAGCCAGATGGGATTGTGGTCAGGGCTGAAGCGAGCATGTGTGTCCGTGTCTGTGCGAGCACATGGGAAAACAGCTCCCCTTGAAAGGGAACAGAAAGCTGAATCATCTACGTACGGCTTTCGTAATGTTGCAAGATTGCAGGATTCGCTTTCGATGCTGCATCTAGTTAATAATGCTCATTATTTGGATATGGTTTTACAGTGCGTGGCGTTGTCGTCCTTACAACAGCTCTGCAGGGTAGGCCAATAAAGCCACTAGTAGCAGCTGGATTTCCCTGTCTGTTACTCCGTCTCCTAACTTTGTGCTTTACCAGCTCTGTGGAAGTCTCCATTTCCCAGCTTGGAGCAACTTTTCCTTTTGTCCTGAAATATTAGACATAAGCTAGTCTTAAAAGAAAAGAAAAACACACGCTGAAAAGTAATCATAGATATTTATAATGGGAAGGATGGGAATTCCGTGTTTAAACTCCTGGCCCAGAAATTGTCCACATGGCTGTTGTGTTTCCTGGGCTGGATCCTGAAGAGGTGTTTTTACTTGCAAATGTCCACGAATAATCTTCCTACGAAGCTTCTCTTGGGGTTAAAGTACATTGGACCCACTTGTTGTTTTCAATGTGCATTCCTTGCTATGGTACATGAGCCGCGCTTTTCAGTCATCTTTGGTGCTGAGATTGCGCTATTACAGCCTAAACACACACTTGGCTTAGACGTTCTTCCATTTGGAACTGGTTAGCACCCAGCAAGCAGCTCTGCTGAGAGGAGGAAGGGGTCTTGTTGATTGTCGGCACACCTGACCCAGCCAAGCAAAGCCTTTGGCTCTGGGGCAGCGGCGGGAGAGTATCTGAGCATTTTGTCTCCATTCTGAGATGGTGCAAGGCACACCATTCACTCTTCCATTGATACTGGAAGGACATTTGCTGGCCAGATAAGTCGCTTCGGAGAGAACAGAGCAGCAGCTTCCCATCTCTGCCCTGAATCGACGCTGCCATCTAAGCAGCGTGGCTGGTCCTGCAGATGGCCAGTCCCGTGGCAAGGTCGGCTAGTGATCACCCTTCTGCTTTGGAAGAGCCCTTTGCAAGGATGCAAGGGTGAAGCTTCACTTTTTAGTTCTTTGCACGTTAGGAGCCTGGGTTTGTCCCACATGCTCTGCAGCCCTGCTGTTTGCCCGCAGACTTCCCTGGTGCTTTGCCTTTCCTTCCTTCCAGCAAGGAGGAGAATTCCTGGCATGACTGGGGGGCGAAACACTGTCAGAGTCCAAATATTTTCGCTGCGAGCCTTCCGCTGCGGTCACCTTTAGAAAGGGGTGCCCTTAAATCGAGATACCTCCCAGTTCCTAAATGACCAGCAGCGGGAAAAGCGCCTTTTGGCCGATATCCCGAGGATCCAAAAATGGAAGGGAGGAAAGCCTCGTGTGCTTCTGACCTTGCACAGAGATAGGTCAGCGATCAAGGGAGGGGGATTTCTGCGGAGCGCTGCAGGCCGCCACCCAATGGGAGCCGAGCCTGGAGCTTCACACGCGGTTGTGCGCGGGGGCTAAGCCATTAATTTAATTACCCACAGACCGGCTGGGCTCGTTCTCCCCACTGAAATCTGTAGAAAGGCATTTCCCCACATCTGCGTCCCAGCACTGGCAATTAAGGTCAGGCTTGAGTGGAATGCATTTTGTGGCTGCTCCGGCGAAGAGGGGCTTGCTGTCGGGCTGGCGTGGAGCAGGTCTGCGAGGGGCCCGCTTTATCTGCAGCCTGATATGGTGGGCTGCGCCCCCCCGCCCCCAACGCCCCTGCTTTTTAACATCTCTTTGTGCCCCACGAAGCCCTGCAGACCCATTCACTTCAATGGCTCGCTGGCGGTGCTGCAGGGACGGCCCGGCGGAATGGGTGGAGGCTGCGCTGCGCAGTGGGAGCGTCACATTTTAGGGTCTCTTAAGAAGAACAGCTACTGCCTATTAAAACAAAACTGCAGAATAGAAGCCTGCCAGCCCTTCCTTGCACCCCGGAGGGGTTGCCTGATCACGGCCAGATGCACGAGCAGCGGAATCTGTCTTGAAGGCCGGACAAAGCAGAACTCTGGGGTGTTTTGCGCCACGGTTTCGCCGCCCGTCCTCTGTGCACGGCTTGTCCAGACAATATGGGGCCAGAAGGACAGACGATCCCTTCTGGGCACAGGGAAGGCTGCCCTGTCACTTCGGTGTGTGTGTGTGTGTGCGCGCGTGTGTGCGCACCAAACAAATTGGAGGTTCCTCAACTTAAATAACCTCCTCTCGCTTCGTCCGTGTGAAAGCTGCCTCAGTATCCAGGCTCGGCTCGCTCCTGCTGCTGCACCACGTCTTACGCAACGGTCTCTGAAACCGGGCAGGTTCATCCGAGGCAGCCGCGCCTGATCTCCTTGATGTCTTGTCTCTCTGCTGTTCATGCTGTCTGGAAGGATTTGTGAGGGGACCCCCCCCCCCCCGCTTTGCAAGAGAGGAGGCCGGACGGACGTGCCCGACTGCTGCCGCAGCTTCCCGGTGGCAGGAGTCTGGCCTTCCCTTCGCAAACTTCCGCATTGCTGTCTTGCCTTCCTTCACTCGGGAAATACCGGGATACCTGCCTGGCCCATATTTCATGAGCGGGATTAGATGGATGCATTTCGGTGGGCAGACACATCTGCCAGTGGGTCGAAATCGGTGCGTGGAAAAGCAGTGTTTCTGAAGGCAAAAGCACTTTGACTTTGGCCACGCTTTGCACACGCAAAGAGGACACCTTCTTTGAAGAACAATTCCCTTCTGTGCATGAGGAAGGGGAGACAGAGAACTCTCCGTAAACCCTATATAATAAGATGACTTCTGTCAACTTAGCAAACACCTCCACTTTAATAAACACTGGTATTAAAAAAAAAACCCTGCCCAGTTAATTAAGAGCAATTTTTGCTGATGGGTCTAATGCAGTGAATGTCATTTCTCCAGTGAGCCGTCTCGGTGTGATAATGGGGGACATTTCTATGCTCATATTTAAATATATGAACTTAGAATGCAGCTTGTCCTGTGGATGGTCTCAGGAAGCCTCTCTTTCCGGTTCTGGGTGGCCTACTCTTATCAGTTAAGGATAGGAAATGTCTATAGCGCAAGAGTGGGGAATATCCATCCCGGAAGTCCGACGCAGCCAGCCCACCTGCCTTTCCTCAGACCTTGGCAGGTTGCTGGCAAGAGGGAATACAGGCTGCAGGCTGGAAACTTCCCCCATCCCCGCTATGAATTTCCGCATCGGATAATTTTGTTGTGTGGTCCAGAGGAACGGAGGGATGCCCTTTGCCTGGAAGTTTAATCTCCAGATGTCTGCGACCAATCCAGGCGTAGAAAACCTCAAACTGGAGACCCAAACCAAATCCTCTGCTCAGTAGTTTTCTCCCATGTCTGATGCCTGTTTAATTTGTCACCTGTGCCAGATTAGTGGTGACTAACTTTAGAAAGCAAGACAGGAAGTGGAACGAATATCATTAAGGATAAACTTCTTAGGCATTAACAGAGGGAACAATTAACGGAAGGATGTTCCTAGGGAATGAGAGAACAGCTCCAGCCAAATGCATGGAAGTCTCTCGGTGACTGGCTAGCTGGTTCTTGAGCTGTAGCTCTTAAATTAAAGGGAGCTTGGCTCTTTCGAACTTCATGCTTGCCCTGTATAATACGCAGTAGCTAAAAGGTGGCTCTTGAAGGAAGATCGTGGCTGGATAAGCTAACGAGAAATTCCTGCCTCTGTACGGTGCCTTGCAATATGCTCTCTCTCATTCTGCATATATTTTCCTACAGCCGGGAAACTTGTGTGCCATCGCACAAGAAAAGGCTCTGAATGTGCCGGTTTCCATTTAGTCACAGAAGTCTTCTCTGCGATGCGCTGGAGCAGAGACGGCCGCACTTTGGGCAGGAAGGGACCTGTCCCAGGTTCCTCGCCTGCTTCATGTGGTTACGGTTTCGGCAGAACTCAGACAGGGAAGTCCCGGCAGGCTGGCTGCATCCGGAGAGGTTGCCTCCACCAGAAGCATGACGGCGCTTGTCCTTTGTTCCGAAAAGGACCTCGTGCAGAGTCAGCTGCCGGATTCTGCTCACTTGCCAGGTGCTCTGGGGTGGATCTGTTCACCTTTGACCGAAGCGGCCCTCGGCCGACGGGCCCCGCTGCGACGGGCGGGAGTGCGAATCGGCTTGTGGGCAGGTCTAAAAACAGGCTCTTGACCCGCGGGGAAAGCAACACTGCACCCGTCGCGCGTTCCCTTGCCGGGATGTGGCAGGATGTTACTCTTCCCACCCTCATTCCTGTGAGTCAGCGTGCACTGAACAGACAGTTGGTGTCCTGGGGTTCACCTCCGCTCTCGTTTCGTGTCGGACGAAACCGTCCCTGTTCTGCTGCTTCATTGCCGGACAGAGTCCCTGCCGCTAAATTTGCGTGTTCCTTGAGGCGCATCCATCCAGGCCGCCCCTCTTGCCCCCAGCTTTGTTTTGGATGGACGCCTCTGCAAGGGACGAGAGCTAAGAAGTGTGGTGGATCAGACCAAGCTCCCATCTTGCCCTGGGTCCTGAATCACAAAGTGATCACAAAGTGATCTGCTCATGTCTCTAAGAAGCCTACACTGCACGCTGTCTCTGAGCCTCTGTTGGGAATGGATGAGGCCGTTATTCCCGGTGTGCTTCCCAGTCCCAAATTTTTGGATGCGGGCTGTGATGGCCGAGGGCGTGGGGACTGAGATGGCCGAGGGGGGTGAGGTTATCTCAAGGCCACTGTCTCCAGGTGCTCTGGCAGACCACGGGCACAGTGTCTAGTCTGGGTTCAGCAAATGGCTTCATGCACGGAGACTCAGTTTTCAGTGGCTCTAGTTTGCTAGCTGTGAATTAGAGAGACAGCTATTTTGCAGTCTGGTTGGAACCCAGTAAGGGGAAATCCGGCCTGGCTGTAGTAAATACCATCTTGACTAGTAGCCATGGATAGGCATAACTTCTGTGAATTTGGCTGGTTCTCCTTTAAAGCAAGGGTCCCTCCCCATGTTCAAAGAACGATGCCGGGATACGTCTGGGAATGAAAGTTCAGCTGTTCCTTCGTCTGTCGCAAACCTATTACCTATTCCACTTTTTTCAGGTTCACTGCAAAATCATTTGTGATGTCAGGGAAGCAGATTTTAGGTCTCTTTGCGTGTTAGAGAAAAATTGCAGAAAATAGATTCAGTGTGCATAATACATCTTGAACTAAAACAAGCAAATCCAGACCAGTTTGCAAGTCACAGCAGCAGATTGTGGGTCCTTGCAGTGCAGCCTCTGAAAATTCAGCCCCTGGGCTGGACCGATCGGGTTTTGCTAAATGATATAAGGACCCATATAGTACAGGTTAATTGTAAATTAAGCAACCCCACAGTTGATTCAGGATTTGTGGCTAGGTTAACTGTAGGTTGTTCAGTCCATGAATAACCTGTGGTGCCTGGATTCACATATCACACATCCCTGATCACTCCAAGTGGGGCTTGAATATGGCTGCCATATGCCCTTGGCTTTGTGGGTTAATTCAGCAAACCTGTTCGGTATTGGCTTGCTTTTCTTTCAGGGCCTGGCATGCAGCTTATGCAATCAGTACTTTTTGTAAAATGTGTGCAGGGCAGCATTTTATATCTTGAGGTTGCTAAATGGATTGAGTTTCTCTGGATTTGGTTTTTCTTCTTGGGGTGGTCTGTGCATTTTCAGGCATGTGTTGCAGTGCGGGATTAAGTGCATTTTCTCCTAAAGCCTCGGCCTTGTCCCATACAGAGTTAACGAACAGGTATAAAAATAGCTGTTGCATGTGTCGCTTTGCAGATGCCAATTAGCAGGTGTATGGAGGATGCTTTTAGTTGTGTTCACCTGTCTGGCAGTGTGTCTGGTTGAAAATCTTGCGTGTGGTAAGAAAGAGCAGGTCTGTGATTGAAGGTTGATTCATCTCAACCTTGCTGTGGCTTCGCTCCCTTTCCCGTTAGAGCCGAAGAGGTCGGAAAGCTCAAAAGACAGGGATGCTTGTGGAGGAAGAACGCCAAGGGGGGAAGGGGTCCAAAAATATTTGACCGTCTGGTTGGGTGCTGCGATGGTGGGGAATAGAAACCGTGGGAAGGAAGGAAAGAGCTAGATCGGCTCGAGGGAACCCCACAGGAACTCTGCCTCTTTCCGAAGCCTCCATGAAGGTGCCTTCTGTGTGGGACCGAGGGAAGGATAAGGCCGCACTTGCTTTCATAAACAAATCCCTTGTGCTTCTGTTAAAAGGAAAGGCCATCTCTGAGGCATTTTTGCTACAGGCCCCAAAACATAAAGCTAACAGCCCGCAGTGCAGAGTTTCTCGCAGAAGTGTAAATGGTATGGGGAGTTAATGTTTGCAAATTAAAGATCATAATCCATTTCTGCAGCGCATTGCAATGCTCATTTTATCTTCTCAGCTTCTCTGCCAGGTAGGTTAAGGTTGAAAAACAGCCTGCGTCTTGCCTAAGACCTGCCCACTGGCCTGGTAACTTCTGTTCGTCATTTGGATGTCACTCATGTTCAAACAGAATTGTATCAGTTGCATCATGCTGGAAGGCTCGGCTTAACTTTTTACTTCCTGATCACTCACGTTTCTGCATCCTGTGGATAAGTCAGCCAAGGCGTCTGAAAAAGGTTGCAACGTTGCAGAAAGATGCGGGATACCGTAGTAGACTTTGTCCAGTGCTTTTCCTTCATATCTTTTGAGAGCAGTCTTTCCTCCCCTTCTCACCTACAAACACTCTCTCTCTCTCTCTCTCTCTCTCTCTCTCTCTCTCTCTCTCTCTCTCTCTCTCTCTCTCCCTCCCTCCCTCCCTCCCTCCCTCCCTCCCCCCAAAAGAGATTTGCACAATGTTTGGGTTCCACGTAATGTTGTTACTTCTCTGCCAAACAGTGAGCTGTAAGACCTGCTTTGCATGTGGCAACAACCCACGGTTAAAACAATTCCTGGCTTGCTGCACTTGAGTGGGAGAGAGAGAGAAGTGGTGACAGCTTGCCACAGGCATGTCACCACTTCCATTTTTAAACAACAGCCATCCGCAGTTTGTTCGAAGACTGCCTGGGTTTGGACGCCACGCTCACAACCTAGGAAGGGGCCGTTCGTACCTGGCTTCTGCAGACAGGAAGCAGCTTGCGAGTGGTGCCTGCCCCACAAAGTGTGGGTTACACAACATGCTTGTCACCAAACACTGCTGTTGCGTGTGACTAGTCCTTATGAATTGTACGTTTCTTATGCCACTGGCCAGCTGTTTAAGAGCAGCGGTGCTGTCCGGAGCTGTTGGTAGTGAGAAAGACAATTGCTCTTGGCCCACATTTTCGAGGAGGAGGAGGAGGGATGATGATGATGATGGGGGTGGGGACTTGGAATGCGCGCTGGTTCCAGATGTTCAGATGAGAGAAGCAGAGAAGTTTTATCTCAAGGCCAGACTTACCACCTGTGCAGGCAGCCCCTGGGAATAGCCAAGGTGTGCAGCCAATGGGAAGGGGCTTGGAACAAGAGAATTTTTCAGAAATAGAGAAGGTGTGTATGGCTTTTAACTCTGATATGATGTCAGCGGAGGCGGGTGCCCCGATTAGAAGATTGCTGTCCAGAGAGGAGGCATGCTTGTTTCCCCACTCCCAAGGGAAGGGACCCAGGCATGCCCATAAGGAAAGCTTTTGTAGGTTAAGTCCCACTTGGGTTCAACAAAGCTCTCTGTGCATGCTTAGAGATCCCTCTGGCTGTTTGCTTTATTTTGGTCAATAAAGGATGTTTTGCAAGAAAGAGCTGTGGCTTTGGAGGTGTGAAGGGACGAGGCCCAGCTCACAATAACTATCAAAATTTCTGATAGGAACTGAAGCTGTAAATGAGCTTTGAAAGTCTTGTCAGGGTTTCATGAAACGTTGACTGATCTGTGTCTCTTGGAGCCTTGGAACTGGTGGAGTTCCTTAATTCAACGGGGGGTTTCAGCAGACAGTGAACAAAGTTGGGGGTGGCGTAGTTTGGCTTAATGTTTCTCTCGTTTTGTTTTTATGTTTTAAATTAGGGACAATTTTGAGACAATACACAGCAGCAGAAACGAAAGGAGCAGGTAGGTGGAAGTGAGAGGAACATAATTAGAAAATCTGGCAGCTCCCATACAACCTGTTCAAGAAAAAAGAAAATAATGTAATTAAATTTGCTAGAAAAATAAAGACACAAAATGCTTGCTTTGTTGTCTCTGGTGTTTGCTAACCTCCAAAATGTTTTTTTCTTCTTCTTTTAATCTTCCCAAGACAGAGGGATGCGAGGATGGATACACACAGCACACACTTCATAAAGTTCCCTTTAAAACCTCGTCTTACGAGATAAGAACACATTCCCCATTGTTTGACCTTTGGATAACTCGGAATTAATTTTAAACAACTACATGGGCTGTGTCTCTTTGGCAGACTGTATCAATACAATCCTTTGAAAGATTTTGTCCTGGTAGCATCATCAGGTTGAACCGATCTGAATATTACTCCGAGCCTGCGATTTTACACACTCGTTAAATTCAGTGCGGCTTGCTTCTGAGTGTAAGGCATGTAGCTAGGTATACGCATCTACAGCCCTTCTCCCCCGCAATACTGAGACCAGAACCCTATGCGAAACAGCAAATGGAATATAGGTTGCCGAACTTTGGGGGTCAGCTGCTAAGAGGGTCCTGAACAAGCCCGGGTCCTGTGTCCATTTCCCTGGGAAAAGCTGGGAGCACGGGGAGCGAGGGCATTCATCTCACCTCCCCCTGAAAATGGCCCCCTGGCAAAATTAGATACCAGTCAGGGCTTTTAAGCAGGCAATTACAGGGCTTGTCATAAAATAAGCAAGAATTGGCTGGGGACCCACATTTTCCACCTGGGCATCATTAAGGGGGCTTAGCTTTTTAGAGAAACAATTGCAAGGGAGAAACGGTGTTTGAAGGCAAAATAGGGGCCAATAATGAAAATGAATCTGGCAGGCGCCATAATAAAATATATCAGGTATTTCATCCCCCCCCCCCTCCTACAAAAAGCTCTCCTATATCGCTTTAATTAACAAAAGTCACTGTTTCCCCCTCTCTGGTGTTAACTTATTTATAGGCCAACCTGCATGTTAAGAGCAGCAAATAACTTCCTGTGTGTGTTTTTAATAAGGATTTTGAAGCGTATTAGACTCTCTGGCACTGTTTTGATATGCTCATGTGGTTTTCATTTAGTGCAAGGACCTGAATTACATAAGCATAGTCAATAAACCAGGATACGACAAGCCCTTCTGTCAACCAGATGTTGCGGGGGGAGTAGGAAGAAACAAGGAAGGAAAACAACAACAGAAAGGAATGGGCTGCGGAGCGGGAATAACCTTATTTACGCCGAAGATGAACCAGCGCCTTGTAAGGTCCTGATGCCTGGTCATCTGGCGATAATCCCGCTTTCTGCTTTGTGTGACCAAGCAGCGTACTCGTCGCAAAATCCATGCAGCCTTCTTGCTGGAAAGCCATTGTGGATCCGCCTGCAGCAAATACTCTTGTGTGTGGTGTGGAAGTTCGGGGCATTTCCACAACGGAGGAGCACGTGAGCGTTTATCTGTAAAAGATTCAGGACTGCCCAGCAGCTTTGGGGGCATGGCCATGCTCGCGTTTCTTGGATCTCCCAGCCAAGCCAGAATATTTCAGTTCAGGCCCAAATTGCGACCCATTTCAGCACTTCCGCCTGAGTTCAGCGCCAGCAGGCACCTGTCCCAAAGGCGTGGAAGTCCGCTCACCGTTGCTAGAGAGTCACGTCACTGACTCGGCACTGTTTCCGGAGGTTGGGAGCTCAGCGGACGGAAAGGGGTGAACACGTGTGTGCTTCAATTTGGTTTAGGCACAGTTTTCCTCGTGTTGGGAGTTCTGCGGGACTCCATGCAAGGTGGCCCGACTCAACCTGGGCAAGCGGAAGGGCCAAAGACAGCCCTAAAACCGACATACGGCTGGTCACCCCCTGGTGTGCACAGCCCCATAGTTTCGCCAGTGGGGAGCAGACAGGTTTGTCGTGGTCCTGTCCCAGCTCCCCAGCCAGCCGTCTTCTGAAAGATGGAGCTCCTGCTCCCCCCGCCCCAAAGAAGCACCAAAAAGGCAAGGAATGGGGTCATTAGGAAATGGCTCAGAGCAGTCGGGTGTAGCTATTCCCCTTGATCGCTATTCAAGACAGAAGCTGAGCCCAGTTTGGATTGTGAGCAGGAACAGCCTCCTCTAACCAGACTAAACTTTATGGCTTGCTGGTGTGTTTGTGTGGAAGAAAGGGGAGGACTGTACGCTTGCAGGCTGGAGTCCTTCCCCTGCCTGGGGCTGGGCGGCGGGGGCGGGGATGCATCTCTGGTAGGGAAGGGAGAGCCTTTGGGGGGGGGGGCTGGAAGATAATGAGACCAGGAGCGCTAGTGCAGGGAGGCTGTTTAAAAAATGGCTGCGCGGAGAGAGGAAGCTGAAAATCTGGCAGAAAATGAATAGGACATAGGACGGCTGACTTTGCTCTGACTCAGACCCACTCAGGAGAAAGGAATTGTCTGTTGCCCTGAGCTTTGCCTGTGTCCTGAACCGGGCTGACACATGGAACAAAAGTCACGTTTCCTGTAGACGCTGCCTGCAGTTGCAAGCTTTTGGGGAGTTTTTGGAAGGCTGGGATGGAGTTATTTGTGGAATTGCTTTAGAGGTTTGATTTTGGAGGGACTGAATCTTCAGCTAGGAAGTGTTTCTTCTCGGGGAAAGAATGTCGTGGATCACACTTTGCCCAAGCTGACAGTCTGACGTTCGTTTGCTCGCTCCTTTTTCCTGCCACCCAATAGCCAAAATGTAGTCCGCGCACACAAACAAGATAAAATTAACTTAAAGCAACAAAACTGCCATTGAATCAGCATGGAAGCATAGCAGCAGGGCAGAGTAAAATGCAATATTAAAAAATGAGGTTTAAAAAATAAACTGGGGGAATGCAAGGTCTTCATTGGTGCCAGAAAGAATGCAAAGTAAGCACTGGATCACCTCTTTGGGTGCTCCTTCCACAGCTGGGGTGCCACAGCAGAAAAGGCCCTCCTCCATGTAGCCACCCACCTTGCTTCCTTTGGAAGGACCTCCTGGAGAAGGACCCCCACCCCCCCGGGGGACCTCTGGGTCTGGGCAGTACAGATGGGACAAGACAGCCCTTCAGCTAACCTGCTCCCAAGCCATGCAAGACTTTGCATGGTAGTTGCAGCACTTTGAATCAGGCCTAGATTTCAGCAGACGGCCAGTCGCTTTGTCCTCAGATTGGTCTGGGAAAGACCCCCGAAGGTCGCTTTGTCCTCAGATAGGTCTGGGAAAGACCCCCGAAGGTCGCTTTGTCCTCAGATAGGTCTGGGAAAGACCCCCGAAGATCAGGTGCTAGCCTTTGTGCAGAGATTACGGCGGTAGATGGACCTGTACTGATTTGATATTGACCAAGTATTGGCTAGCAACCTCAGTTTCATGCACTGCGGCTCACGCAATTGTGGCAGGACAACCCTAATTTCCCTTGGTGTAGAAACAAGTGCTGGTTGTTAATTTCACCTCTGTACCACCCCATAGCCAAGGCTCTCTGGGGGCAGTTTACAAAATGGAGGTGGGTGAGAGTTCTTTCTTGGTTCCTCATTTTCTCCTTCGGACAGGGTGAAAGGCTCGGAGTTTCGGTCAGATTTTGCTTGGGCATGTAATGAAGATGAGAGAAATATTCAGCTTTCATGTACTGGGTTGCAAATCGGATCCATCTCTTCAGGGTATGGACTCGTGGAGAGGGGCCGCAATGTAGGAACTGCCACATCCCGAATGAGACACTGCGCCGTCTCATTTGGCATTGCCTCCACGGAAGCTGGGAGTCCCGGAGGAGGTCTTGCCCGGCCCTAAAGCAGAGCCGAGAACATAACCTGGTATGTGGCGCTGTGTAAACATGGTACTCCCTTTCAGCTTCGAGTGTCCCTCCTCCTTCAGTCTGACTGAAATAAAACCAAACTTACAGCCTGCTTCTAAGCTCAGAGCCAGCGTTCGTTCATCGAGAGATCGGTAGAGTCCATTGCTGGGACAGCAAATGTTATGCCCTGCTTGTCTCTTGGGCACTCTCTGCATGCTCGCTTGGGGTGCGTGAGTTTGGTGGGAAGAAGGGAGAGCAAGCTCCTACTTTTATGGGGAGAGCAGACACTTAGCAGGGCTGATAGAAAGCTTGCAGTTGGTCAGGGTCCAACATCTGGCAATCATAAAACGGGCAATACATGTTTTGAGGAGGAGGAATGGCAAGGAAACGAGATTGCGCCCCCTAAGCAGACCCCTTTCAGCGCTCCTTTTCTCTCCGCTGGTGCAGATGTCTGCCGAGAGGGTCAAAAGTTCACCCAGTCCAGAAATGCCCCCCCCCCCCCCCCCGCAGATAGGACCTGGGCCGTGCGTGGGGACAGAATGGGACAAGCCGGACTTCTCTGAGCCAGGCGGGTAGCACTCCTCCCAGCTCTCCTTCCCCAAAGGGTGGAAGCTGGGCTCGGGAAGGATCCGGTTGTCAGCACGAGGCTTGATGTGCCGCTCGCGTGTTTGCTTCGCCAGGGTGGTCAGTGCTGCCTCCCGTTGAAGCGCTGGCTTCTCTGAGAGGGGAAAACCAGGCTTCCCTCCCGCCCTTCCCAGTGGATTTATGGGTTGCTCAGAAAAATTACCTTCTGCCCGCCATGCTTCTCATCAAAACAGCAGCTTGCTATTTGATGAACCCCCCACCCTGCCCCCTGAGTTCAAAACTTGCACTGCTTCTTTGCAGGGGGCAGTGCAAACGCATCCTTTTCCTCTCCCTTCCCAAATTTGCTGCTGCTGCTGCTGTTTGGGCCACTTTGGAGCCTGTTCTTCAGTCCACATCTCGCCGACAGAGCCATGTACCCAGCCCTCCCGAGCCCCTTGCAGTGGTTGCTGGTCTCCTTCTCATCCTGGCCGCCATTTTGCCTTGTTGCCCTGCACCGCATGCACCCACCCGGCACCGTGAGAGAACATGAAGCCTGGGTCTGGGGCACCCACAGTCCCGCAGGAGAACGGACAGCCGGTTGGGCGACATACGGTGGGATTCTGACATCCTTAGCCATCCAACTTCTGCACCAGATCCAGCGTTCTGTGCCACATGCATAAATGCATGAGTTTTAACACTCTGTCCTAATTGTATAATCCGAGCTCCTTCTGCAAACCCATCTTTGTCAACGGCCTCCTCCCTTTCTCCCTTTTGGAGCCAATCTGTCTTCATGTTTCATGTATAAAAATGAATCTCTCCTCCTTGGTGAGACTGTTCTGTTCCCCTTTGCATACGGTTGCAAAGACAGACCAACTATAAATAAAGGTAAGGTGAGATGCTGCATTTGGACGAATGGGGTCCAAAGCACTGGCCTTTTAACGGCGATCCCCCAAGCCCCGCTCTAGTCCAACCAGGCACAGTGGGAATATGTACTTGGTAAACTGTTTTCATGTGTCGATGCTGAATCTCCAGCATAACCGTTTCTTTCTGGAATGCACAACTGCACATCTGGTTTACATTACCGTGGGGGTCTGTCATCATCGCCCAGAGAGCTACCTTGGGTTTTTATGTTGAAATGTTTGTATTACACAAAAATCCGTTGCCAAGCAATCTTTATTAAAAGAGACAGTTTCTGCTTCCTGCGTTATGATAGAGAAAGCAAGTCTCCGTAGGCCAAATGCAGGCCGGTTCCCAGTTTCCAAGGGTGTGAGTTGCAAAGGGGTGGGGGCGGGGGGGGGGCGGGAAGGAGACACGTCTGTCGTCTTCGAGCGAAACTTTTTTCGTAGCCGTCCCATTTTGACGGGTCCGGCCATTTTGCAAGGAGGCAGTTGGTGTAGGAGGAAATGCAAGCCATTGGGTTTTGAATCCAAAACATGCCGGGGGGGCTTGTCCACCTGTCGTCTTGCGGCTGAGTTAGCCACACCGGTTGGCCTTGGTTCTGGATGCGTGCACCGCCAGGGGAGGGGTCTCAGTGCATGGCTGTTCGTCCCAGTCCTGGTGAGCCACTTCGGGCATTGCTGGGCCGTAGGGTCCCGTGTCTCTGAAGCCGTGCTTTGCTCTTCAGCAGCAAAACGAGACGGAGCGGGCATTGGAATTAATCAGAACATGGTCAGTGCTGGTGAGTCCGTAGCAGCCAGTGCTGTGAATGGACTCTTGATGCATTTCTTGTCCAGTTTGCCCATGATCTGGGGCTATAAAATCAATGCCACCTTTAGATGGTTAGGGCTTCGCTGGGCTATTTGTTCGTGTGGCAGATAAAGTGCCCTCTTAGGGTGGCAGTCTGCTCAGGATTCATCTCTTCCAAGCTTTGGAAAGTTCCAGTAAAATGGCTTTTCTCAGCACCCCCGGAAGTCAAGTCCTTAGCTGGATGCTACTTATCCCGTTGTGTAAATCAGCCCCCTCTCTTGGCACCTGGGCATGTGCTTTCACCCGTGTTCGTTCATTGTTTCATCCCCTCGAAGGAGACTTGGGGGGCAAACCCCTGGTGGGCGTGGGGGCTAAGCAGAAAAACACGGCAAGATGAGATCAAGGTGCGGCAAGGCAGCAGCGCAGGCACAAGCCCTGTGCAGGTTTTTCGTCTGAGGTGCCCCTTTCCATAAAGCGCCTTTCATGTTCCTTTTATCTCTGCTGCCTGTCGGGGAAGGCAGGCATGGGTGTATTGAGGCAATTAACATGTGTTCTGGCAACCAAGGAGTACGCCAACTTAAGCCGAGAGATGATATGTTGGCGACATACAGGTCTGTGAGCGGGTGTCACACGGAGGTGGGGAGAGACCTGTTCTCCCCTGCAGAGGAGGGCAGGATGCGCTCCAACAGAGCCAAGCTCAAGGAGCCAAGGCTCCATTTGGATGCCAGGAAGCACTTCCTGACAGTCAGGACCCCAAGGGTGTGGAATGGGCTTCCACAAGAGGTCGTTGAGGCCCCATCGGTGCGGGTGCTCAAGGACGGGCTGGACATGCACATGGTGGGCATGTCGTGAGTGGAGCCGGCTGGAGCTGGGGGTCAGACTAGATGGCCCGGGAGGCCCCTTCTGACTCGCTCTGTTTCTGTGTTTCTATGAATACGTTGCTCTTTTAGCTGCTTTCTTCTAAAGTAAGGGTGTTGCTCACACCGCTGCAGAAACTTAGCAAGCGACACCAAAATTTGCAGGGCCGGAAGAGGAAGAAAGCTGGCTGGCTTTCTTTGCATTGTGTCAGTCGCAACTGTCTCCCGGAAACCACAAAACCCCTGCCTTAATCTCTGTGCAGACCTCCAGTCATAACATGCCTCCCTCTGGTGCAGGAGGGGGCTTCCTGGCCACTCGTGCCGCGCGGCCCCCACAAAGGCCCGCTCGCGCTCTCCCTGGGTGCCGCGTCGCCTCCTCCCGGCGTGGCCACTGCCCCGGGGAGCTGGGGTGTGTGAGGCTTGGCAGTGGCTCTGTTTGCTGAAGGGAGGTCCTTTCAGGTCGCAGCGTAAGCGCATTTGCATGGGCTTGGCTAGGTGCGGGAGCTCAGATGGATCATACCCTCTTGGCAAGGGGCCCCCTGCCGCTGTTTAATTAGGAGTGCTGCGAAACTCCCTTTTGCGGTTTTGCTTCTCAGGGCCGCTTGTGGGAAATGTTCTCCAGGTTCCAGCTGCCCCAGCTTTTTCAGAAGCAAGTTCTGGCTCTTCAGACACAGGTGGGCCTAGGTGGAGAAGGCGCAGCCAGGTAGCGCAGGCTCCCAGGTGTGCCTGCCTCTGGCTGCGTGCCAGGAGAGGGCACGATTGGGCAGAGGCGTGGGCGCCGCCTTGGCTCCGTGCAGGAACGCAGGGCTCTGGCAGGAGGCGATGCCGAAACACCCCGGAATGGAGTCGGACCCAAAGGAGTGCCTGCTTGGCTGCTGCCCAGCCCCTCTCCCAGTTTGAAGTGGTGAGGGGAGAAACTGAGGCACGTGGAGAGTTGCACTGGAGTCTCGTGCCCCCGAGAGTGGAAAGGTGTCAAAACGACCACCCTCCTCCACATGAGCTGGCCAAACTTTCAGTCACCAGGGCATGGCACTCCTCCAGCCCTCGACGGTCCCGCAGGATTTGGCATGGGCCCTTGTGCAAGCTGGTGTTACTTCATTTCCTTCATTCATTTTTGGTTGAACGCTCCCAACACGTGCCGGACGTTCCCAGGTACTGGTGGACGGCCTCCTCTTCCAAGGCGTTTGCGAGCCCAAGGTGGGCAGCGGGAAAACACGGCAGGACATGGAGGCCGGCGGAGGGCGGCTGGGGGTGAGGAGCCTCTCTGGACACAATCCACGCCGTTGCCCCAAAGAAGGGGGCGCCGAGGCAGGGGGGTTGCAGGCCTGCGCTTCCACACTGCAGTCCTGCTCAAAGAACGGATGAGCAGAAGGAGTGGCGGCCTCGGAGGCCTCGCTGCAACTCCAGCCCCAACTCCCCCCCCACCCGGCATGGTGGCATCTTTCTGCCCCCTGCCCGCGTTGCACCCACCATTTTCTCCCCTTCCAGACTCCTCTCCCTCCCTTCTCCTTCCCCCGTTCCCTCTCCCGCTGCCTTCCTTTTTAATCAGCTCAATTTTAAGCCGCTTCCTGGGAAGCCTGCCAGAAGGTGCACGAAGAGAGAAAATTGCTTAAAACCCAGAAGATGGACTTTGAGATCCGGGCTCGCCGGAGGCGGTGGGATGGCTGGGATCCAGCGATCCATGAAACTAGCTGCCTCAGCCCAAAGGGGCTCTTGACTTGCCGTTTCCCCCTGCAGAGCAGCCCCCTCACCTCCGGTCCCTGTTGCCACTCCAGGATCCTCCCACTTTCTAGAGGAAAGACTGCTCCTTAATACACCTCCAGCCTGGGAGGAATCACAAAAGCCGTTTTGCAGCGCACAGGCTGCCGCGCTGCGCGGCCCGCTGGCCTTCTTCTTGTGAAGATAAGACACAATGCCTTCCATGCCTCTTTGGATCCAAGCCCGTGCCAAGTTCCACCTACCTCCTTTCCATTATTGGCACTGTGGCTTCCACAGGGCAGCTGCTTGTCTCGGCTCCAAGGCAGGATGGGAGAAACCAACCGTAGCTCTTCCCCACAGTTCCTGGGGCCTTGTTGCAAAGGCCATGGCCCCATGGTCTGTGTAGCCCCACAACTGGCTACAGGCAGTGCCTTGTTGCCAATGGACATAGAATAGAATGAGCACCTTCATTTCTTGAGGAAACTCCCGGAGAGTTCAGGGCAACTCGATTGGAAGGCGCTCTTGCGATGAAACAAATGTACGTGCAAATTTGAAGTGGAGTACCTTCTCTGGAGTGGCATCAATTGCGCAAATTCCACAAAGGGTTGTCGTTGTTGTTGATGTAGACAACAAGTTGTGGCAGTTAAAGCTCAGGCATTAGAGATGGTGAGCTCATTTCCGACACTGCTGGAAATAGCTTAGCATGTTTGCAACAGTGACTGAACCTGCCAGCTCGCTGAGGTGGCTGCTTTGGTTTTTCCAATGTGGCGTTTTGTTTTCGCTTACTTTTTCAAAATATAGACGCATTCTTCAACACATTGCTCTTTTGTTCAATTCTATTCGAAGGCTTTTGATGCCGTCACTTTTCTTAGTCCGTGCATCTGCGGCGGGTCTTCGTGCTCATGCGGACAGAATTTGGACTGTGGTGAACCAGTTTTGTACCTACAGACAGTCTCCAGTATCCCATGAGAATCCCCAGATCTGGGGTGAAGGTTGTCATCGGTGTGGGTGGGGAAAAGTGAGGATTTCAGAAGGCTTGTGTGAATTGGAACCATTCAGTAGCTTTCTTGTAATGCCGTTAGGTTTGCAGAGTAATTGTGGGTGATAAGATTCTTGCAAAGTGGTCTGAGGATTACTGTCCAGGGCACTTCTGCTGGAGAAGCACTCGGTAGGCATTGACACCACTGTAAGCATCCATGATCCGTCCAGTGGATTCCCTTTCTCTTCAGCATTTCTATAGAGCTCCCTGAAGTCTCCGCCTGTGGAGTTTTTCCATGCATGACAATTGACTTGCCCCTGCTTCTCTTACAGCTCTTTAAGAACCCCATTGAAATTCAGACTTCCTGGCTCCATTTGAATGATCTGGAAAGCGGATGGCTCTCTTCACAACTTTGCACCCCTTCTTTTATTTTAGGTGTAAACAGAAAGCCAAACCCAGGAGCCTTGCCAGCTCCTTTCTGGTGTTGGGCCTGAAAGTTGCTGTTCTCAGAGACCTGTTTTCCCTTGTGCAAGACAGCAAGCCATTGGTGGCATGTGACGATCAGCAAAAAACCCCCAAACTTTTCCCTTTGATACTTTTAATTAAATGGCTTTACAGCCAGAAGGCTAAGGTGTTGCAGTTGCCTCTTTATTGTGTCAGCTTGTTGTTAATAAAACCTTGAAAGAAGCACACAGGCATGGCTGCTCAGTTCCCAACACCAGCGTCACTTTACCACAGATGAATTCAGCAATTCTTTCAGGTCTGGCATTATTATTGGCGTTGGCTAAAAACATGCAAGCGCAGGAACTCTCGCTGCCTTTGTTTCAAAGCATGGAATTGGGCCACCTCTTCGTGCTCAGTTGTAAGATAGGATAGCGCAGGTGTGCTTCGCGGTGCCAGAAACTCAGTTGTGGCCCAAGCAGGTCGCTCTGGCTAGTTTTAACGGCGCTGGCATCTAATAACGTTGTGTTCTGGGCTTCTCCCATAAAACTAAGTGCTGGAGACCCACAGTTCACCACCCTTGGAGTGTTGCTGCCTTTCTATTTTTTATTTATTTTATTTGTTTAAAACTTTTTAACTCCGTCCTATACATAAAAGTCTCAGGATGGTCCAAGAACAAAGTCACAGCATAATATCCATGGTAAAAACCTGACTAAAATAGAAATTAAATCTTAAGATATTAGGAAAATAAACAGGGTTTGGCCTGGTGCTGGAAAGAATCAAGTGTCCGTGCCAGGCGAACCTCTCTGGGGAGTGTATTCCATCGTCGGGGTGCCACCACAGAGAAGGCCCTTCTCCACCTCGCCACGCTCCTCATCTCCTTCAAGGAGGGCTCCCACAGAAGGACCTCTGATCCAGATCTTAGGGGGCGGGCTGGCACATACGGAAGGAGATGCTCCTTCAGATATCCAGGTCCTAAGCCTTTTAGGGTTTTATAGGTCATCACCAACACTTAAAATTGGGCCCGGACTTCAGTTGGTAGGCAGTGTAGATGGTAAAGGACTGCCATCATGAGAGCTTATCTGCCGGTCCGTGTTAACATCCTGGCTGCTCTGTTTTGAACCAACGTTAGTATCTGGACTGTCTTCAAGGACAGCCCCATGTAGCGCGCATTACGGCAGTCCGGCTGGGAGGTGACCAGGGCATGGGTCACCATTGCTAGCCTCTGCTCATCCAGCTAAGGACTCAGTTGATGAACCAGCCGGATCTGAAGGCAAGCGTCCTCGCCACCGCAGCCACCTGGAGTTCCAGGGACAGCTCTGGGTTGAGGAGCACCCCCATACCGAGTGACTTAATACTCTGAAAATGGAAGCTTCTCCAGAAAATCTGGAGAAGAAAGTCTGGGGAGCACATCCATTCCGATGTGAGTGACAGAAACAGAGTGAAAGCATCCCATCTCAGAGCAAGCTTAGACAGCCGCACCGCATTATCTAGCGCCTTCTCACAGAGCATGGGGCCACTCGGATCGCTGTAGGATTTTCTGCCAAAGCCCTCTTGCTCGCGACGTGGCTCTGCATGCTTCAGCTGTGCCGGGCCGGTCACCTTCCGCAAAACGGCAAGCGTGTGTAGGAGAGCCAGAGTCCTGACTGAAGTGCCGAAATTTCCCACCCATTCTGCTTCGCGGGTCCCTCGCTCCCAGCATCTCCTTGCCCTTAGGGGCGGTCCCCCCAACTCGGCCATTGTAAAGTGCCCCCAAAGTTCAAAAGGTTGTAACCTTTGCGTGCCCTCTGCTTTTGCAGGCCTACCTGCTTTTATGGCTTCCCTCCGTTGGGTTCTGAGGACTTGCATTTCATTAGTGTCAGCCAGCCCTTTGCAGGGGGATCAGACGGGTCAGCGATGGGTCCTGTGTTTTCTCTCTCTTTTACAACACTCTCTGGTGTCTTTCTCAAGATTCCTTTATTTCTTCAGCGGCTGGGCTGAAAGTATAAATAACACCCGCTCTTTAACATGTTTGTTGGTTACTTAAGATAGAGTGTCTTGCTTGCCCAAGTGCTTGAGAATGGAGAAGGGTTTTTTTTTTTTTAAAGAAAAATAAGAGGAGGCACAAAATCTTCTGAAGCCTATTGTTGTGGTTTTTTAAAGTCTCTTGTCTTGAGTAAAAGAAGGAGATGCGAAGAATGACATCAGGGATCCAGTCTCCCATCCAGCCGATGCTTCCCTAAACTGGATCCTTTACTGTAAGCTGCTGTTTTTCTACATATAGTAACAGCAGTTCAGGATTTACGTAAACCAGATTTTTTTTAAAAAATGTAGGTCAAGCTGCAGCAATCTAGTTTGGACTGGGGGTGGGGAGCACGGTACAAATGGCATCCCGTCTGCATAAAGTGTGAATGTCGGAAAGCATCTTGCCTTGACACCCGGGGTTCTCATGGGGCCGGTGGAGAAATGGCGCGATGAAAATGGAGCCGTGATAGAAACTGGAGCGCCGAATTCCGGGGGAAATTCTGTGGCCGGAATCAAGCCCTGGCAGCAAAAGCCACGCTTTGTACGCTTCTGTGATTCAGCCCCCACTCCTTTTGTGGGCTCCAAGTAGCTCATGCCACGAGGAATTTGGGTAGTTTTCTCCCCCCCCCCCACACACACACACGCTGGAAGAATCATTGCAGACTTAGCCCGCCATCCTGCTGGAATTCAAAGTGCATGGGGGGCTTTGTTGGTTGTTTTCAGTAGGATGGAGGGACAGAAGGATTCCAGTGGGAAGCCCAGGAAGCGGCAATGGGGGGAGAGGAAGAAAACGGCAAGGGATATTCTGACCACACACACAGGCTCCTAGTCAAGTGAATGCCCAGCGGTGTGCATCGCAAGACTCCCGTTGCGCTCAGGGGCGCTCCTCTGCAGCCAGAAGTCCCCCAGGCCTTCCATCTAGCTCTTCTTGCTTCCTTGGCCGCTGTCTCCAGGTACAGGAGCCTGGGCAGGAGGGTAGAGGGGACCTGGGAGTCCATGGGCCGCCGTGGGGAAGGCGCCCCAGCACTTGGAAATGACCTTGGCTGGAAGCCACCTTTCCCCCACATCCATAGCTGTGCTAGAATGCGCAAGCTTGCGCTTCCTGCGTTGCGTTCGGAAAGTACAAAGGGCCCGTTTTCCACTGTCACATGTGTGAGGTTGTCCAGATGCTGCAGGGTAGAGGAGAAACGCTTCTGGTGGTCTTGATACTGGGCTCGGCCGGCAGGTAAGGTTGGAGCTCCAAGCTCGGGTGCCCTGCCACCCAGCCTAGCCTACCTCACAGGGTTGTTGTGAGGAGAAAAGCAGGAAGGGGAGAAGAGGTGCTTAAGAAGAAGATGAGGATGGAAAAGTAATGAATTAATCCACTTAGCAGGATTAAGGGTCAGTCAGGACTATGGCTCTGATTCTCGCCTGATTGGGAGAGGAAATCATTTCTGGTTGGTCAGGGCCAAGTTTCAGCAGCAAACAAAAGACAAACTATTCTAGGCAGAACTGTACTTGCCGTTTCCCTCCAAGATTCAGAATTTTCATGCCTACCAGAATGAGTTTCCTTCAACTGCTCTTCAGACTTCCCCACCGCTTCCTCGGCTAGTTTTGAACTGAAAGATTGCCTGCTGGAGGGAAGGCTTGATGCGCGAACTTTCTGGAAGGAAAATGCATCTTTGGTGTATGCGGGTGCTTTTATTTTCCTCTGGGCTGTTCTTTGAGCAACTCATGTGCCAAATCCCTGGTCCGGACACCTTTCCTTTGGAAAAAGTGCCCTGAAAAAAGCTTGGATTGGGGTTGAGGTGAACTGCTGAAGGCAGACTTTGGGACTGTGACTGATGTGAAAGTCGGTTTTCTGCATCTTAGGAAGAAACGTTTGTACTTTCTTTTGGTTATTGCCTGTACATTCAAACCATCAACAAGAATTGTTCGAGGGGGCCCTTTGCCGGGTTCCCCCAGATGGGATGGTTGGACTCCAAGCGGGAAGGGCCCGTTGGCTGAGGAGTGCCCTTTCCAAAGAGACTCCTCCCAGCGCCAGTGCGTTCGATGCTGTATTCCGCTATTCCTAATCAGGTTTCATGATGGCTTGATGAGTGCCTTCTTTGCTTACCCTACACTGCTCTTTTTTCATGTTTGTATTATTGTAATCCTCTTAGGGGGAGTCCTTGGGCTGATAAAGTGGAATAAAAGTTGCATAATACATTAATATAATTAATTATATCATTACAATCAATAAAGATATAAATTAATAATAATTTGTATTATTTATATTGTAATAATTATAATAATTATTACTATCATAATTATATAAAATATAAATAAATCAAAATATAGAATACATAACATTGTACAGTATTGTATGCTACTCAGAGAGCTTTGATTATCAGGTTGGTTTAACAGTCCAGTAAATAAATACCTCTTGCCACCGTTCGCACAACTCACGTTTCTCTCTCTCTCTCTCTCTCTCTCTCCCCCCCCCCCCCCGCCTGCACGCCGTCCTTCATCTCCATCTGGTCACGGTGCAATTCTTCTCTCGATCTCCTGAACGCCACGCAGGTAAGTGACGCCGTTCTGTTTATTCAGCCTGCCCCGTGTTGTTTCGCCTGCCTCTTCCTGATACATGTCTCTCACCCTTGACAAGAAAATATATTTCAGCCTTTGCATGACCTTAAGCGGCTATGCCTGAGCGGCTCTCCTCGGCATCGCATCGGGCTGGTGTGAGACACCTTAACGGGGATCGGCTGGCGCCTCCGGTTCTGCCGCTCGCTCACAGCGATTTTTGCAAAAGTAACATATCAGATGTTCACGAGCACCATGGAGTTCAGTGGCCTGCTCTTCCGAGTAACCAGCGCTGGGTTGTCCTTTGAGGCATCCACAGCCGTTTATCTTTCCTTTCCGTCTAAGACGTTGAGTTGATTATAAGCAACTCTTCAGTTGGTGCTCCATGTCTTTATATCGAAGGTTGCAATGGAGCCTCCAAATAGTCCAGCTAAAGGGCAGTTTAACGTGTGGTCTGAATTTTCCTTGACCAGAATGAAAGAAGAAAAACCACGTGGCAGGTTTTAACCAACGTGGGTTAACCTGTCCGAAATCGACCTGAAAGTGTTGGGCGTGAATTCTGAATGTTTGCTCTAAAATGCTTAACTTGGTGCCATTTTTGTGAGCTGGTCCCTGTGGGGTAGGACTTGGTGTAAAGACTTCCCAGAGCTCATAGGGGTGTGAACGCTTGAAAACGTAGAAACAAAGGGAGTCAGAAGGGGGTCTCCTGGGGCATCTAGTCTGACCCCCAGCTCTAGCCGGCTCCACTCACGACCTGCCTACCACGTGCGTGTCCAAAACACTGGTGGTCCGAAGGGACTAGCCAGATTAGCACCCAGCCTTTCCTCTGATTGCTAGTGCAGAGTCAGGCCAGGAGCGATTCTTGCTCCCAACTCTGTACATGCTCCGCACATCTTTGAGTAGTGGGCCAGGCTGGGGGCCAGAGGCTGCTCCACATATGTGTGAATATGGGTAACGGGAAAATATTTTCAGCAGGATAAGACTAATTGTGCAGGATAAACCAAGCTGCGTTGTTGATGTTATTTATATACGACCTTATTTGCAAGAAACCAACAAGCCACGGCTGTGTAAACAAGAAAACCTTAAGCTGTGCCGGTTTTATAATGCCAGGTGTCTAGGAAGAGAATATTTCCATAATATTATCTCTTAGCCTCAGCGAGTGGAGTCACAGAGCCACAAAATGGGGCCACACCTATTTCTCACTCTTCTGGCGGTGTGGAGTCTCGGTTTTCACCGTTGGGAAAAAGAAAGCTTGTGGATTTTGTGGCTCAAAAGAGAAAAAAAAGGCAGCCCACATGAGGTTGTTTTTCACACCTGTCTCCTCGCATCAGAAGTGGCACCTTTTGTGCAAAATCTCACACTCCTTACATAGATTCCCGTGTCCAGTAGGCACCAAGAGTGACAGCCTTTTTGTCTCCTGTCATGGGCGCCATTTCATCCCACCATAAACATTATGACATTCGAGTTGGCTGCATTATCCCCCCTCCGCCGCCCTTGGCAGCATCCACCGCGAGGTTCAAGTCAGTATTAATCTAAATGTTCCCGTGTCCTCGCCGGGGAAGTATCAGAACGGCTTCGGCCGCACCGTGGCCCAGCTTTCAAGGATCACAGCAGCCAAGTCTCCCAGGACATGGCTGGCCTTGCTGTGCAAGGGGGTTCTTTCCAGGGCTCAAGTGGCTGAGTTTTAAGCCAGGCAAGCATTCCTTCTGCCGGGTCCTTGGACTCTTTGTGAAGTCCAAACTAGCATGGACTCTCCAGGGAGCCGAGGGCAGAACGGGGGCCTTTCTCATCGCCACCTTCCGCATTGTCTGAGCGGAGATCCAGGGGACAGAACGAGCGCCCCACAGATGCAAGGCAGCCCTGAGCGATGGTCCCCAGCTTTGCAGCCACCCTGCCTGCCTGTCTTGCTTTTTATAGGCGCAAGAATATAATGCAGCTGTCCCAGAACCAAAGTTTTCTGGGCAGCTTAAGGGGGATTAAAGCAAACAATGAAACAGCCAAAACAAAAAGCAAAACAAAAATGTGACGGATGCAGCATCATTAGAAACCCACAAATCGTTTCAAAGCCGAGCACAGCTGTTAGGTTTCTTTTCCCCACTGCCCAATCTGGTGCCTGAGCACATGCCAGGGGGGTGCCTCCGAGAAAAGCTTTCCCCCTGGGAAATCAGCCCTGCTCCTTGGAATATTTATCACATGGATCACAAACGGCCCCTGGGAAGACAGACTTTGTGGTTGGTAATCCTGTCTTGAGAGAGAGAGAGAGATTGATTTTCATACCTCTACAAAGCACCCTGCCATACCCTCTTCCAGGACAAGGACCAGGTAGCAAGTGATGGGGAAAGATCCCTCGCCCACAGAGCTGCTGCCAGCCAGAGCAGGCAATACTGGCTCCTCCTATAAGACAGCCCCTTCAGTTTCTGAGGGGTTGAGTGTCAGGACTGAGGTTCAGAGGGGCATCTGAACCATGGCTACAGATCTGGTGCTTTCACAGTGTTTTTTCCCCCTTTTTTGGGGGCGGGCACTGGCAAAAGGAACCCGGGGTGGGGGAGAGAGGAGCTTTTCTGCAAAGCCTGTTTTGCTAATGAGGAAATCGCTGCTTATCAGTCAGGAGGGGCTCTTTGAAAACTTGTTCAAGGGCTAGTTGGAGTGCTCTTGGCAGTGCAAGGACTGGAATGTGCAAAAGAGGCAGGCGATTCTGTAGATAAGAATGAACCCTGAACTGCCGGTGATCCTGAAAATCTGCACATGCCTCAGCGACCCACAACACACCGCCAGCAGAACGAATGTCTGCACCTGGACTCACAATTCCAAGCGCGCGCACACGCACGCCAGACCTAAATTAAGGAATAATTTGGTTATTAGGGTCCTTGAGAATAAATGAATATTATGCAGGTTTCTGAAGTGGAATGAAATAATTAAGCAGTGTTATAGGGTGGATAACAAGTAATTAAGCCTCACTCCTGTTTTAACTTGAAGGTATATGTGAACTGATTTAATGTGCGTGTTTAGAGCAATTCTTGTGTGTATTTGGACTGGCTGAGAGGCGAAACAATGCAATTCCTAAACAGATGGGAAGTTGTTGAACTTTCCCCCCACAGACAGCTTGGAGGGGTTTTGGGGGGGGCGGCGGCTCAGCACTCCACTTAATAAACCACTCCTATTAAATGTACTGAGTGCACACATAACTCATATGAAATAATTTTCTCATAATCTTGGGTCCTAGGCCAGGGCATTTAAAACACTCTTCTTCAGCTGATCTTTTTTCGGAGTCAGGGAACGGTCTACGCCAGTGCCAGATTAGGACAACTTTAGCCCCTTTGCCAGGATCTTGTTAACCTGCTTGATTACCCGGCCTTGGTCAAAACGACCTTGATTTCGTGTCGAGAGCAAACAAGCCGATGCACGGGGCCAAGTGCGGATGCGCTCTGCTGCCGTGGCCCATCGAGACGGAGTTCATTCACATAATGCAGCCTGAAAACCTCGAGGCAGAGCATGCATGTGCTTGCGCAGAAATTCCACTGGTCCAGGTACATCGATGCCGCTTTCCCAGTGCGGCTGCAGCACCCTCCTCCTGTGCTGTGAATGCCATGCGGAGGGTTTCGATCCAGTGGGCCTGGGCTGTAATGGCCACCAGACTCCATGTTTGGACACTCGCCCGGCTCCTCGCTGTCACGGATCCTCGCCTGCAGATGGCCACAGGGCTTTCCCAGGTGGCCAGCTGCGTGGGCAGAGTGCGGGACATCCTGAGATCATTCAGCCCAGGAAATGTTGGGCTGGGGTCCATCAAGCCCTCCCCAACCTGAAACTTCCCTTGCCCTGGTCTGCAGCACCCCGTTAGCAGCCGAATTTGTCTTCTGAGCCCACATTCCCAAGCACTGTCAAGAAGGCGGAGGAGGGTGTGCTGTGGGGGCAGAGCAGCCCCATGGGCCATGAGGACGGGATTTCCAAGTTCTCCCCCAAGCCCCGTGCTGCCTGCCAGTCCTCTGAAAGCTTGCTCAGGGTTTAAAGTTCTCCTGGATTAGCAGAACTAAGGCTGTAGGAAGTAATCTGCAAAAAAATTACAGGACCCACGCATCTGACGCCAAGTTTATGATGTTCCCAAAGCAGTCAAATCAGATCATCCAGGAAATCGCCCTGATCTTTGCCCCCTCTTGGGCAATGTAACTTTTATTTCTATTTTAGCAACTGTCCAGGTTCCTTTTTCTTTGGGGGGTAGGGATGCAATCACACGTTCCCAAAGATACGTGTGCATGTGTAACCATAGGGACCCCCACAACCAGCTCTCCAAAACATGCCTCCTGCCAAACCACCCCCTCCGAATCGTGTACCCCCAGCTTTGTAGTCCCAGGAACCCGAGTTTCAAAAAACACGGCTTTTCTGTTGGGCGGGGACACGGTTCTGCCAGGAATATCAGGTGTGGCAAAAAAAATAAAAAATAAAATGAGGGCGCTTTCCCTCTCCTTCTCCACCAGATGATTGGTCTGAATTTCACAAGGTATTTGCAGAGCACGTTCTGTCCCCAGGTGTGGAGTATTCTTTTAAAGGAAAGAAGCGAAGAGCCATGTGATAGCTCATCAAAGGCTTGTCTTTTCCTGCATTCTGCTTGCACAGGGGAAAGTCGACAAGTAGGACACACACACAACGGTCCCACTAGCATTGCCAGCAATCGGTGTATTTTCAGAGACCGGGAAAATACTAAGACATATTGACCTACATAGATTACAGTCTCATGTAGTTGGAAGGGGTGTGGGATGCCGTGGGATCCACAGGACTCAGGTCTCCCATCCGGAGTCTAACCAGGCCTGACCCTGCTTAGCTTCCAAAATTAGGCAGGATCAGGCACTCCAGGCTAGCCACTGGGCTCAAACGAATTTGTCTAATCCCTTTTAAAGCGTTCCGAGTTGGCGGTCTTTTGTCCATACTGTGGAAGTGAAACTTGCAGTTTGTGCTTGGGGGTGAACTTCCATCTTTCTCCATCTCGGGTCTTCCAGCATTCGGCTTCATGGGATAATAACCCTTTTGAGATCTAGTGTTAGGAGAGGAGGACGCATCTCGGTTCCTCTTGCTTTCGGCACCCTTCGTCTCCCTTCACACCCCCTTAATGTCTCTCCTCGCACATGCGCAGTCGAGCATGGCACGGCTTGGGCCGTGCGTGGGTTCAAAACCAGCTTCCACAAATTGTGTTCCCAATTCACGTGTGTCGCGGTCCTGAAAATGCGTCGGTTCACACTGCTGATGTGCACTTCAACTAGTAAGATATAGCTTGTGTTTTTTTTCTATGCACAATATCTCAGCGGAGGGAAAAACAGCTCGGAAAGGGAAGGTTTGGTTCTGTTAGGATATAATGGAAGAGTTGAGTCTTCTGTGTGTTGATTCTGTGAGATTCTTTCCCCATAAACTTATACAAAGGGACTCCACAGATGGAACCATTTTTTTAAATTGCGGGCTGTCCCGAAATCCCTCTTTTCATCCGTTGTTCTTGCTGTTCTGTCTTTTGCAATCGTGGTCTGTATTCTCTGAATAGTGATATGACAGGTACTCAGCGAGTTCAGTGGAGCTGCCCTTCTGAATTTTATTTCTGGGCACTGTTGCCGGACTCTGGAGTCACTGTGGTCAGGGAGCCCCTGAGAATCTGCTGTAACCCCAGCCAAATGCTTCCTTGGCATGGGCTCTACTCAAGAGGAGGCCCACAAGCTGCCCCTGGCATGCATGACTCCGAACAGCAAATCGAGCCCAGCAAATCGAGCCCAGCACCCGGCTGGAGGAGAAGTTTTATCATCTGCAGGCATATGCAAGCCCATAAAATATCGCCATCCCCGAAGCGGGCTGGTGGACGGTGGGGTGGGAGGGGTTCGGGGGCAAGGGTCACAGGTCAAGACCTTTCTGCAGGATGAACCAGAAGTGGCGGTGACTCGTTAGTGAAATGACCGTAATGGATGATGGGTTTAAAAAAAGCCCCCTGGGGGGGTGTGGAGAATTTAGGGAGGGGGAGGCAAGCAACACAGGGTCCCAAAACGGCAGTGCAAATTTAGGGTATCCTTGCTCCTTTTCTGTAAGTAGCATCCTTGTTCCGAAATTCGCTCATGCCCTTTGTGTTGGATGTAGGGAGAGAGTGTAACTTATTTTAAATTGGTTCACTTGAATCTCAAATGACCCCAAGACAGGTTTGTAGCAAAAATGGGCTTGAGTTTTGCTGTCATCCTGAAACAAATTAAGGATTATTTCATGTGGCCATCCTCAAAGTAGAAGGAGGATTATCCTGAAACAAGATACCAAAGTCCGTTGGAGTACTTCAGTAAATGGTCTTGCGGAATGGCCCTTATTTGGTAAAATCGCTAGTTATCTTACGGGAGAAAGTTGAAACAAGTAAGGAAGCTGTTGTGGGTGCTGGATTTAAAAAAACAGCAATAATATAAAGTCATTTTTGTTACATGAGTTGGCTCATTTTAAGGTGAACTGAGGACAATGTATTTTTTACGTTAGCATGTTGTCAGAACAGGCCTAAGCTTTGCTGAGTAATTTTTTAAAAATGTGAAAATATGAGTGTTTTCCTCCCTAAAAGAAGTTTAGTCTTTTTCAAGTAAAGCAGTAAAAGGGGAATATTAAAAAGCAAAGGGGGAGGGATAAAACAGGTTATGGGTGGCTTCTGACCACGAATGTGCTGAATCTCATTGCTAAAATAGCTGGAGCAGAGAAGGGTCTGCTCACTGTGGATGTTTTATTACCTTAGAATTAGGTGTGCTTAGAAAAAAGGGCCCCATAACCCCTCTTTTAATTCTTCGAGGCCATTCAAGCCACTCACTTGCCCGCGGAGTGTGCGTTCTCTTTCGCACACCCCAGCAGCCCGGTCGCCGGCGAGACCCCCGAGAAACAAATGTGTCGCACTCTTTTGAGCGCTGCTTAATGATGTATTTCAAATAATGATGTGAAAAGGTTGGGGGAGGGAGGGACTTTCCAGCGCTGACTGCAAGATGGGCTGCCCCCCCCCCCCCCCGTTTGCCTGGGAGAATAATTTTGAGAGTTCGGAGAGCATCCTTTGGCGGCTTCCCCTGGGGACCGCTGTAAGGACGTGTCCGAGGAGAGTGCGTGGAGGATGAAGGAGGACTGAAAGCCACTCCGGGTGTGTGCACCCTATCTGGTCGGTCGGTCTCTCTCTCTCTCTCTCTCTCTCTCTCTCTC